>NC_029794.2:55065604-55091889 GCF_000816755.2 Arachis ipaensis
GGGAAAGAGGTTCGAATGGACAACGGAGTGCGAATAGGCCTTCCAAGATTTCAAAAAGTTCCTGGGACAACCTTCTATCCTAACTCGGTCACTGGAAGGAGAACCCCTTGTATTATACCTCGCAGTAGGAAGTCGGGCAGTAGCCTCAGCATTGGTCCGAGAAAACGACAGTGGGCAAGAACCTGTATACTTTATTAGCAAGGCACTACAAGGATTCGAGCTGAACTACCAAAAATAGAAAAATTCTCCTATGCTCTCATATTAACATCTCGACGACTTCGTCTATATTTCCAAGCCCACAGCATCAGGGTTCGGACAAATTAGCCAATAAAAGGCATTCTGTAGAAAACAGATTTAGCAGGAAGAATCTTACAATGGGCAGTCGAGTTGTCTGAATTCGATCTTCAATACGAAGCTCGGATAGCCATCAAATCCCAATATTTGGCTGACTTCATTGCAGAATTTACAGACACCCCGGAAATCTCTACAGAATGGAATCTCTACGTAGACGGTTCCTCAAACAAAACTAGAAGCGGTGCGGGTGTGATAATTGAAAGTGATCAGAGAACCCAAATCAAACTTTCCCTCAAATTCAGGTTCCCTGCCTCAAACAACCAAACTGAGTATGAGGCACTACTAGCTGGTTTGAAGCTGGCTAAAGAGGTTGGAGCTCAAAAGCTCATCATCTTCAGTGACTCACATGTGGTCACTTCACAAATATTAGGGAGCTACCAAGCCAAGGATCCCACCATGAAAAAGTACTTGGACAAAACCAGGGAATAGCTCGGACAACTCGGGGAATATGACGTCTGCCACATACCCTGAGATCAGAACGTCCGAGTTAATGCACTCTCAAAATTAGCCAGCACTAAACCAGGGGGCAACAATAGAAGCCTCATCCAGAAAATGCTGTAGAACCCGTCAATCTCGGAAGAAGAAAAAGTTCTAGCCATAACAGGTCTGGATCAAGGTGGATGACTCCCATAATTAACTACCTCAAAACAGAAACACTCTCCACAGATAAGAAGGAGGCAAAGAGGTTAAAAAGGGAGGTACAATACTACACTATCATAAACAATACTCTATACAAAAGAGGGATTTCAATACCATTTTTAAAATGTGTACCGACTTCCAACACAAAGGAAGTTTTAGATGAAGTACACAGTGGCATCTGTGGCAATCATCTCGGAGCGCAGGCACTTACCAAAAAAGTACTCCGGGCCGGATTTTATTGGCCAACTCTATAAAAAGAAGCCACAGAATTCGTAAAGACGTGTCCACCATGTCAGAAACATGCCAACTTTCACATTGCCCCGCTAGAGGAGCTCATTAGCATAACCTCACCCTAGCCATTCGCAAAATAGGGACTCGACCTTCTCGGACCTTTCCCTCAGGGATCAGGACAAGTCAAATTCCTCATAGTAGGGGTAGACTATTTCACAAAATGGATCGAGACAGAACCTCTAGCTAACGCCACTGCTCAAAGAAGTCGAAAATTCCTATATAGAAACATTGTCACAAGGTTCGGGGTTCCATACTCCATCACCACAGACAATGGCACCCAATTCACAGATGCAGGTTTCAGAAAGTTAGTGGCCGACTTGAACATAAAACACCAATTCACTTCCATAGAACATCCCCAGGCCAATGGACAAGCCGAAGCTGCCAACAAAGTCATATTGGCTGGGCTAAAATGGAGATTACAGGATGCAAAGGGAGCCTGGGCTGAAGAGCTCCCACAAGTCCTATGGGCATACCGAACAACGCCACATTCCACCACAAAGGAATCACCCTTCCGATTAGCTTATGGAATGGAGGCAATGATCCCAGTGGAGATTGAAGAAGGGTCGCCCAGAGTGATCCACTATAATGAAGAAGCCAACTCCCAATTTCAAATGGAAGAACTCGAACTACTTCCAGAAATCTGAGAAAGAGCTCGGATCAGGGAAGAGGTATTGAAACGTCGAATGGCTTTGAGATACAATAAAAAGGTAGTGCCGTGAAGTTTTGCTGAGAACGACCTCATCCTAATCCGAAATGATATCGGAACAACTCGACCTGGAGAAGGAAAGCTAGCAGCAAATTGGAAAGGACCCTACCGAGTCATAGAAGTACTTGGAAAGGGCTACTACAGACTGTCCGAACTCGAAGGGCGAGAGCTTCCTAGGTCATGGCACGCCTGCAACCTAAGAAGGTACTATAGTTAGGGGTGATAAAGGATCTTAGGATAAGGCGCACTCTTTTTCCTGAAAGGGTTTTTTAATGAGGTGCCAAGCCAAGACCTACAAATTGCCCGACTTAGAGGGATAAAACTCCCACATGTATATATCTGCATTTTCTTTTGAATAAAAATTGTTTAGATCTTCTACAAATTCTCAAGACGCATTAATCTGAAACGCTAACAATTCATCACCTGATTATAAAGCTACAGATCGGCAGAAAGTGAAAATCAAATTCACTGCACGATCACGATAAAGTCCAACAAAGATGAAAACCAAATTCATCAAAAGGTCGACCAAACGGGTATTAAACCCAATTTCTACAAAATCGGCAAAGATGAAAACAGAATAATGTAAGAAGTTATTGAAAGTGATCCATAGAAAGGACCTGACGAGGTCATAATAAAATGGATTGCTAAAAATAACTTAAAGACCGGCTGACATAAAGAAGTCGGACCAGTCGACCACAATAACCAAAGTTATAAAAAGTAAATCCCTGGAAAGAGGTTTGGCCAGCCCTATAAAAGAGGATTACTAAAATAACTTAGAAGGGCCCGACATGATGAAGTCGGTCCAAAACATAAAGTTATAAAAGTAATCCTTGAAAGAGACCTGAACAAGGTCCAAAAAAGAGGATTACTAAAATAACTTAGAAGGGCTCGACATGATGAAGTCGGCCCAGAACATAAAGTTATAAAAGTAATCCCTAAAAGAGACCTGAACAAGGTCCAAAATAGAGTATTACTAAAATAACTCCGAAAGGCCCGACATGATGAAGTCGGCCTAGAACATAAAGTTATAAAGTAATCCCTAAAAGAGACCTGACAAAGGTCCAAAAAGAGGATTACTAGAAATAACTTAGCAGAGACCAACATGATGAAATCGGACTCCCACAAACGTTATAAAAGTAATCCTTAAAAGAGACCTAACAAAGGTCCAAACAAAACGGACTACTAGAAATAACTTCAAACCAAAGTGGGGAAGTCGGCATACAAGTTGAACCCAAACATCCACAACCTCAAAAGAATCAAGCCACAAGCATGAAAATACAAAGGCAATCACAAGAGGTCGGTCAACAAGGCTCCAACACTCCCAAAAACCTAAAAAGGTACCAGACAGATGCAGACAAACATATTATGCAAAACACAAGTTATAATAATAAAAAACTCAAGAGGCTACCAAAAGTCACCCCAAGAGCTTGAGAAACTACTTTAATTTTCAAAATAAAGTTGCTAAACAAGCAACTAAAAGAGTATCAAAAAGTCAGAACCAATTATAAAATATAAAAAGTTCAAAGCCCACAAGCCGGGCTATATACACAAACATCCAGAATAATCATTAAGGATCTGAAGACTTCTCAGCTGCATCAGCACGGGGTGAAGGAGGGCGAGTCTGAAGAGGCACCGCATCCACTGTCCCATCATCCCGATTCAAGATTTGGCAATCAGGATCCGACTGGGGATGACCAACCTCAGATGAAGGAATTGAAGAATTCGGTGCAACAGAAGTTTTGGCGGCAGGCACAGGAGGAGGTTCGACATCATCATCATCAGGGTCATCAGGAACAATCTTACCGTCCTTCACAATGTTGTCCAAGCTGAAGAGAGTAAGGTCAAGCTCGGGTGCAAGAACCCGAACTTGCTCCTTCAGGTTCTCATAAGCAGCAGTTACGTTGCCTACAAGGTGACCATGGAGTTCGGCATAATCAGCCCGGGCAGACTCCAAATCATCCCTGAGACGCATCATCTCTCTATAGGTCGTGACATAACTCTGCTTGTGCCTCAACGCCGTGTCTTCAGCCAACTTCACAGAAGCTGCCAAGGCAACAGAACTAGCCTTTTCACCCTCTAACTCTTTCTCTAACTTGGTCACCTTCACCTCGAGCTCCTCCTTCAAACCCTTCATCCGATCGAAATCTAATTTGGCCTCCTCCATAAAGGCCTTTGTAGCGTGAAGGGGAAGATCTTGGGCAGTCCGATATAAGGCCGCCCCCATGTGTGCCATCTTGATGCTGCTTCGAGTAATAAAATCCAAATGGCGAAGAAGAGAAACATCGTCAGTAGGGATGGTACCATAAGGACCGATTTACTGGTCCATAAACTCGACAGCGTCGAAATCAGGGGCATCAAGGTTAAAGGGCTCCGCTATTTTTTGCTTTTTTGGAGAAGGAGCACCGGTAGGAGAAGAGGTAGCAGCAGAAGCTTGCGGGGGATCAACCAAACGGACCCGAGGAGTAGGGATCATCCTCCTCGGTCTAGGAGAGCTCGGAACAGATGGCTTCAACAAAACCTGGGAAGAACCTTCCCCAGCCACCTTGGCCGAGATGTTTTGAGCCGCAGTAGCCTTCCTCGCCTTCTTAAAGGCTTTCATGGAGTCATTGTTCTTGCCATCTCTGAAAAATCAAATCAAACCATAGAAGCAGGTTACACATTGAAAAAAGAAAGAAGCAAAATCAAAACAAAGCAAGACATATCAAATACCCAACGCAGTTCGGACAAGGGACGGGTCCCCCAGAAATTTCTTGGTGTCAAGATGAGGAGGTTCCCCCCAAATATCCTCCAAAATATTTACAAAGGTCTGCTCGATTTCATCAAGCATTTCCCATGTATATCGAGACACTACTACATTTTGTTTCCAACACAAGGGGAAGGCCGGTTCATAGTTCGCTTCTAGAAAAAATGGTTGAGCTCCCTCAACCGCTCGTACCTTAAAGAAGTAATTCTTAAAGTCCCTAAAGGACTCATCATATATGGCAAAAACTTTATATCCCTGGGCAGATCTAAAGAAAATCCAAGAGGCTTTTTTTTAGAAGAAATCCCAGGCTTAGTTAAAACAAAAAGATAAAGGAAGAGATTCTGAGAAGGAGTAACGTCCAACTCTCGGTAGAGCAGCTGAAAGATCTTGATAAAACCCTAGGAGTTCGGATGGAGCTGGGATGGAGCTACATTACACGACCACAGCAAATCGGTCTCAAAAGAAGTGAAAGGAAAAGTGATGTTCAACTGGCTGAAAAAATAGTCATAAGCATAAAAGAAAGGGTGCTCCCCTCGGGTCAGAGCAGGAAAGCAAACCCTCTCCTCGGAATCAGGTGCTACCAATTCATAGTTCCTTTCCTGATCTCTACTCTTACAGAGGTGGTGATGTTTCCTAAGCTCCACACAAAACTCAGCATTCACCACAGAAACACACATTAACACAAGGGAGTCCAACCAATCGGACATCCCCTTAGGAACCTTAGAAGACGTCTCTACAATATTTTTGCGAGAAGACATGGCCAACTAGTCCTACAAATAAGAAAAGAAAATGGATTACTAAAAAAGATCTTAGACGAAATCAGAACAGCTCGGACAAGCATGACACAGAGCAATACAAGCAACAAAAGGAAACCCCATGACCCACACTAAAGATCCAGGGGCATCCTTTGGAGGCAAGTTATGGAACAAAAACTCAGGAAAACCTACAAGTCTACATCTCTACACGTCCTAACAGGAAGATAACGCTCTGAGAAGAAAGCCACAAGCTACAAATCAAAGAAAGTCATCAAAATAACTACCTCCCAAATTCACAGTCGTAGCTTATCAACAAACGGAACTACCAAGCAACGAAAGTTTCAAGAAGAAGTCATCAAAGACGCCACCTTTTTCAAAGATAAACACCCCAAACAAACAAACGACACGAAGAAAATCAAAACGAGCCACTAGAAAAAATCGTTACTTTCTACAAAGGTTCATCAGTAAAATCATCAACATAGTGAAAGTCATCAAAAGGAGCAACCTTTTGGGTAAAGTAAACAGGTTCATAAAAACCAGAAAAACATGCAGCACAGCAACAAGCGAGCACGACGACACAAAAAGGTTCAAGCTTTCTAACATGCATTCAAGCAAAACCAAAACTTTACCAAGAACCGAAGGCAAAGTAAAAGAAGTAAAAAAGCAGAAAGAAGAACCAACCTGGAAAAAGGAGGAAGCTTCGAAGGAAATCGTGGATGGAAAGATAGAATCCGGAATCGCCTTTCATAACAAAGAAAGCACCAACAATCACCAAGCGATGTCACAGGGAGAAACGCGAAAATGCAAATTTCAGACAGAACAGAAAGTGAGAAAGAAAAGGGAAAGTTACAGCAAAGAAACAGAGAAGAGAAACCATTTTAGTGAAAAGTTCAAAATGAACGAAGAAACGTAGCACTAAAAAAATTAATGAGGTTATTAAACCCTCGCGCATTCCCAAAGCAAGGAGACGCGCGTTTTCAAAAGAATAAAAATTCAAAAGAAAACGTTCCGCATTCAAAGGAGAACTCTACAAAGAAGAAGTCGACAAAATGCTAAAGTTCGGCTTCACCAGAGAAGGATCGAAGTCCTAAAACTAAGACTCGACCTCAAAAGAAAGACCGAGCTCGAGCAGGGGCACTGTTCATACCCTGGATCGAGCTGTCCGACCAGGGATGTTTAGCGACAAGGCGACTGACCTCTTCAGGTCAGACTATCTGACCTCTTCTCAAAGAGCTCGGCCAAATTGCCAGGAAAGCCCAATAAAGGGCCCAGATAGAGGAACACGACCCAAATCCAAAGGCAGCCCAAGCCTATAGAGATAAGGGCGGTTCCCTTCAAAATAAGATGACCTCACTCAAAGATAAGATAAGATAACTATCTTATCCCTAGAAAGGTCATCCTCTACTATTATAAATACACTGGAGCACCCAGGTATAACTCATACTCTGATTCTACTAAAAAATCTGCTTAATACCCTTGCTAACTTAAGCATCGGAGTCCCTTGCAGGTACCACCACCCTCCGGTGACAAAGGATCAGCAGCGCAGCCAATCCAGTAAATCGAGCACGACAGCTCTGGCCACCATCCACCAGCCGGACACGTCAGCTCCGACCAGCACAGAATGTCTTGTCTGAGATCGACCTACAGTTTCAGGTAACCCTCGAAACAGTTTCCGGGGTGATCAGTCCCGGGTTTCCGTTAGGTCGACCGTTCGGCTTTTTCCTTTGCTTGTTATTCCAATTTGGAACTTTCGAAAAATAAAACTTATCATATGGTCTGAAATAAGGAAACGATGTAATGCGTAATCAAGTGAAAGATAACAGAAGAGGAAAATGATACAATTGTAAAAAAGAGGAACATAAAGGGAGAATATAAAAGTGAAACATAAGAGGGGGGTTGAGGTCGTTAGGTCGTGCGGTCGTCCCTTCTTATGGGTAGAACCTCTTGAGGTTTGTCATGTTCCATGTTCTCGGCACCTCGTTTCCATCCAGTCTTTCTAGCTTGTAGCCTCCCTTGCCAACGACTTCTTTCACTCTGTAAGGACCTTCCCAGTTCGCAGCTAGCTTGCCTTCCCCTGGGGTTGGTAACCCTATGTCGTTACGTCGTAAAACCAGGTCGCCTTCCCCTAGGCTTCTCTTTAGCACTTTGCCATTGTACCTTAGGGCTATTCTTTGTTTTATTGCTGCTTCTGCTAGGTGTGCCATTTGCCTTGTTTCATCGACTAGATCCTTTTCGATTGCCTCACTCCCTCCTTTGAGGAGTATCCTTGGGCTTGGTTCCCCGACTTCGACTGGGATGACTGTGTCGACCCCGTATGTGAGTCGGAAGGGGGTTTCGCCGGTGGATGATTGGGGGGTGGTTCTGTATGACCACAAGACTGAGGCTAGCTCGTCTGCCCATGAGCCCTTCTTTCCTTCAAGTCGCCTCTTTAACCCTTTTAGGATAACTTTGTTAACTGCTTCCACCTGGCCGTTGGTTTGGGGTGCTCGACCAAGGAGAACCTCTATTTGATCTTTAGTCCATCTAAGAATCCTTTAAACTTCTTATCGGTGAACTGTGTCCCGTTGTCCGATATGACGGTCTCCGGAATCCCAAACCTAGTGACCACCTGCTTCCACATAAACTTTTGGTAGTTTACCGTGGATATGCTAGCTAGTGGTTTTGCTTCCACCCATTTGGTGTAATAGTCAATGGCCACTATAAAGTGCTTCACTTGCCCAGGCCCTGGTGGGAATGGCCCCAAGAGGTCAACTCCCCATTGGGCGAAAGGTCGGGGAGCCATCATTAGGATGAGCTCCTCGGGAGGTGCTTTATGGAAGTTGGCATTTTTTTGGCACTTTTTGCATTTTTTTCACGAACTTCTGGGCGTCCGACATCATTGTAGGCTAGTAATATCTTTCTTGGATGATCTTTCTTGCTAAAGATCTTCCCCTAATGTGGTGACCACAACATCCTTCATGGACTTCTCTTAGGACGTAGTCCGTCTGGTCGGGGTGCAGACATTTGAGTAGGGGCTGGTGGAGCCCTTGTTTGTACAACTGCCCCTGTATGATTGTATATTTGGGGGCTTCCCTCTTGATAGCTTGTGCTTTCTTCACATCTAGGGGCGTTTCTGCATACTCCAGATATCGGGAGATAGCGTCTATCCATGAGGGGGGTTCGGCACCTGGGTTGTGCACATGATGATTGCAGGTTCCGTTGCTAGCCCTTGGATTAGGGATCTGTTCCCTGTGCCGGGTTTAGTGCTTGCTAGCTTAGAAAGGAGGTCGGCTCGGGCGTTCCTTTCTCTAGGAACGTGCTGGATTGTGACTTCTTCGAAACTTTTGCATAGCTCTTTTACCTTTTTCAAGTATTTTTGCAGTAGCGCGTCCATGGCTTGGTAGCTACCATTTACTTGGGAGATGACGATTTGGGAGTCGCTACTGACTTCCACTCTTGACGCTCCGACTTCTTTGGCTAGTATCAGTCCTCCTATCAGGGCTTCATACTCGGCCTGGTCGTTAGAGACCGGGAAGTCAAATTGGATGGATTGCTCGTAGGCTACTCCTGTCGAGATTTCGAGGATGATTCCGGCCCCTCCGAGTGCTTGGTTGGATGCTCTGTCAACGTGGTGTTTCCGTCGTGTGTTCGGTGTGTCGGGAGTCTCTCCTGTGACTTCTATGAGGAAGACTTCCATGGCTTGGGCTTTGATTGCCTGTCTTGGCTTGTATTGCAAATCATATTGGGACAGTTCTATTGCCCATGCCATCATTCTTCCCGCCAGGTCGGGTTTCTGGAGGACTTGTTGGATGGCTTGGTCGGTCCTCAGAATGATTACGTGCCCTTGGAAGTATTGCTTTAGCCTTCTAGATGAGATTAGTAGGGCGTAGGCCAGCTTTTCCAATTTGGTGTACCTCATCTCCGCCACTTGGAGTACTTTGCTGATGAAGTATATTGCGCGCTGAGTTTTGTCCTCTTCCCGGACTAGGACTGCCGCGATCGCTTGCGCGGTCACGACCAAGTATAAGTATAGGGGCTCCCCCTCTCTAGGCTTGCTGAGTACCAGAGGTTTCGAGAGTATCTTTTTGAAATGGCTGAACGCTCCTTCGCATGCTGGGGTCTACTCAAAGGTGATTTCCTTCTTCATTAGGTTGAAGAATGGGATGGCCCTTTCTGCCGATGCTCCGAGAAAACGAGACAGAGCCGTGAGCTTCCCGGTGAGTCGTTGATAAACCCCGATTTTGTGGTTTATCTTGAGCTTAATTTGGAGGATTTTATCAACTTTTCTCACATTTATTCAATGAAATAGCATGGTTTTACAATTCTCCCTTGATTTGTGCTTAAATGTGAAAACATGCTTTTTAGGCCTTAAAATAGTTAAATTTAACTCACTTTAATTCCATTCACTACCTTGATATATTTCTTGAGTGATTTTAGGTTCATAAGGCAAGTATTGGATGGAAGAAGTGAGGAGAAAAGCATGCAGAGTGGGAGAATTCATGAAGAAATGAAGAAACCGTAAAGCTATCAAGCTTGACCTCTTCGCACTCAAACGACCATAAGTTGAGCTACAGAGGTCCAAATGAGGCACTTCCATTTGCGTTAGAAAGCTAACATCCGGGGCTTTGAAATGATATAAAATTTGCCATATTTTGCTTCGCGTTTAGGGGCGCGCATGCGCACTATACGTGTGCGCGCCGATGCTGCTCGTGGACCACTAAAGTGAAATCGCGCCCCAGCGATTTCTGAAGCACTTTGGGCCCAAACCAACTCATTTCTGATGCTATTTCATGTAGAATTCAAGCTTGGACAAGGGGGGAGCAATTGTTTGTAGTTTTAGCATCATGTAGGTTAGTTTATAGAGAGAGAAGCTCCCTCTTCTCTCTAGAATTAGGTTAGGTTAATTTCTCCTAGATCTAGGTTCAATTACATGTTTTCATCTTATTTCTTTTAAGAATTATTGCTTCTACTCTTTCATTCTCATGATTTATAGTGTTAATTTTCCTTTTATACTCTCTTTTATGTTCATAGATGTACTTGTTGGATTTGGATTTTCTTTCAATGAAATTTAATGTTTGATGTTCTTTTAGTGTTGATTTGAGTTGTGATCTTACTTTTCTTGCAATTGGTAGTTGTTAGATTTTACTATTTCTTGCAATTTATTATGATTTCCATTTGTACCCACCAAGAGTTTGACAAAATACTTAGTTGGGCTTTAGAGTAGATTTAGAGCATTCTTGGCTTGGGAAGAGTAATTGGGCAATCTTGAGTCATGAAAACCCAACCTATGTTGGTGAATTAGAATTGTTAGTTAATATCATTTTCAATGACTCTAATCTTTTGTTAATTTAATTAGTGAGTTGATTAGGAATTTTTATTTGAGATTAACTAGTCTTGTTTGATTTTCTCTCATGGAAGATAACTTACACCTTCTTCCAATGTTGGGGATGACGAAATGAGATAGATTCTTGTTATTATTGTGATATGATTGATTAATCTTGTTTGACATTCTCCCTATGTGAAGATAACATGATACCTTCTTCCATTTATTGGAGTTGACTAAATAAGATGAATTAATCATTGTATAACTAGGATAAAAGCCTATGATCTCAATTCTTGCCATGAATGTCTCTCTTTGTTAATTGCCTTCTTTAGTTACTTGCTTGATTTACTTTTCTTGTCATTTAATTTCTTGCCCTCTTACCAATCAAACCCCCCTTGTTCTTCATATCCAATAATTGACCACTTCATTGCAATTCCTTGTGAGACGACCCAGAGTCTAAATACTTCAGTTATTTTTCATTGGGATTTGTACATGTGACAAAACCATATTTTAATTTGATGTGAGAGTTGTTTGTTGGTTTGGAGCTATGCTTACAATGAAATTCTTCTTTTTATAAGAGAAATTCCTAACCAACACGATTCATGCAATCAAATTAATGGCGCCGTTACCGGGGACTTGCAATGGTGTTATATTATTGGCTATTGTGAATATTGTGAATATGTTTGCTTTTTGCTTATTTGTTAGTTTTTGTTAGCTTTAGGACTTTGTTGCTTATTTTTGTTAGTTTTTGTTTCTCTTTGCTATTATGAATTCTCATCCTCACTTTGGCTATGAGTTTAGTTATAACTATGTTGTAGGGAATAGAAGCTTCAATGGGGATGTGCATCAAGGATTTGGGAATCAAAGATGGGAGGAGCCTCAAGGGATTGATCAACCTTATTGGCAACAACCCCCTCCGGTTTCTTATGGGTATAATTCTAATCCTAATGCATATCAATCTAATGGATGTGGTGACCTTTATTGTGATTGTCAACAACCACCACCATAAGCCTATGAACCACCTCCTCAACCTAATTTCGAACCACGTTACTCACAAGCCCCCTACCACCAAACACCTCATTATGACCCTAATTCTTATCCATCATATCAACTACCTTATGAACCATATGAACCACACATGAAACTACCACCATTCTAACATAATTACTCTCAAGAACCACCTCAATATACACCAACTCCATATCCTTACCAAGATGAACCAACTTCCAATTATGAAACTTCCTTCCCAAACAATGAACCTTCTTTTTCCACACCACCTCCAATGGATGATCCTCTCTAAGAATGTGTTAGTTCTTACATTCGAAGGCAAGAAGAGAACTAAAAGGAGTTCAAGGAGTTAAAAGCCAAGATAGCTACCATAGCGGAAGCCGTTCGCAATATAGTCTCCTCCCGCCTAAGCCTATGTGATCAAGGAACTCCCATTGTTGAATGTGAAGAAGCAATCAAGGAGCATAGTGAGGGAGTGAGTTTGGAGCTTCAAGGCATAGAAGAAGGGTTGAAACAAGAATTGTCACAAAGGGAAGAAGTTGAGATGAATGAGCCGGAAGAAGTGGTTGAAAACATAGAAGATGTTGGAAGTCTATGGCAATGTAGAATTAGAAAGTCCTCTTCCAAGATGCTTGATGTTAATGTTGAGGAGGGTGTACAACCTCCAAAGCATATTATGATTGAAAACTTTGAAGAGGTTGATCAAGAGATAGATTCAATCATTGAAGAGTTCCTATCTACAATTGAATCCTCTCCCATTGGGCTTGAAATTGAGGTCAAAGAAGAAGATGCACAACCTCTCATGCCTTTGGTGAGCAATGAAGAAGAATTTGAATTGGAAGTAAGCCACCAAGAGTAAGAGGTTGAAGTTGAAGAAGCTTGTAAAGAGGTGGAGGTAATCAAGGAAGAATACAAGGGAGTGGAGCTTACAAGATCATTGGGACCACCCCTTCCAAAGTCACCATCCTACAAAACATTCAAGAGGGTAAAATTCTTATCTCTAATCTTTACTTTCCCACTTGAATATGGTTTGATTGAAAATGATGGTCAACTTAGAGCTCTTTGTGGAGTTAAGAGTAAGAGAGAGTTGTGTAGTGGTTGGAAACATCACTCTAAGTTCATAATGGTTGCATACTCAAAGTTGAATAGCAATGGTTCGTGTAGAACAAAATTGTATGGGTCTAGGAAAATATTTGGATGCTCAATTAAGAATTCACAAACCTTGCCACCCAATTGGAATCATGATGATCAATTTGAAGATGGGTGTCAAAACAAAGTGTGGGATCCCGGATTGCACAAGGAAAATTAACTTTGCGAGCTCATAGTTTGTGAAGAACTCCATCAAAGCTTGAAGATATTAACATTGAAGAATGGAGCTTATTGGAGATTCAAGAATTGGTGGATGTTCATAGATGGTTACAAGCACAAGCCACCTTGATGAGGTGCTCCCCATAAGTCCAACGTAAGGACAATAAACAAAAGTGCTAGGTGAGAGACAGCCCACCATGGTAATATCTTTTCATTTTCTCTTTTGTAAATATTGGTAGAGTTAGTTTAAATTCATATTTAGAGTAGTTTGTTGAGTCTATTTGGTAGTCTAATATGTTAAATAAGGTTTTATGGTGTTTGGGTAGCTGTTTGGAGGTTTGGAATGCTTGATTTGGTGTAAGAACTTGGAAAAAAATTGAAAAACAGAGCACCAACCCGCGCGTGCGCGCACCTGGCGCGTACGCGCGCCTCAAGCATTTTCGATCATCCATGCGGATGCACCATGTACGCGTACGCGTGGATGCAAAAATTCTACCTCCAGCCAAAAACCAGAGAGTTATGCCCAGTTTGTGCCTATTATGTGCCTCCAACCCACGCGTGCGTGCACCTGGCGCGTACGCGCCCTTCGGCCAACTGCGCATCGGCGCGTACGCGTGCATGACGCATCCGCGCCGGTAAAAAAAAGAGAGTTTTTTTCTCATCTTCCATTTTCTTTTGTCCATTGCATTCGCATACTCTTATTCTTCGTGTTTTCATTTTGTTTTTATAGCCTGTTTTTACTTTATTTTTTTTAGCTTCTTATTTGAATAATGGTGTTGCATTTTTCTACTCAATTGTTGAGAATTTCTTGGTTAATCTTGGTGCTTCTTGACTTGTTTGATATTGTTGGGTAATGAAACTTTTAAATCAATGCTTAATCTTGTATGACTCTTATATTCTTTGTGCATTGATATGAACTTGCATGTCTTTCATGACCCACCTTTTCTAGTTGAACTTGATGCTTTTGAGTGCTCTTCATGCTTTGACTCTACTCTTGCATCAAGTATTAGTTAATATGTCCTTTGTCTATATTGCTTTCTCACTCACATGCGTAGCTAACATGTAGTGAGGACCCTACTCTTATTTGGCATTAGCCCCCGCCTATGTTCTACTTGCTTTGCTATCTTCATTGTAGGCTTAATTCTCTTTCTTTTTCTTTACTTTTAGGTTGGCCACCAAGAAGGAAAGGTTTGGAAAGACTTCTAAATGGGACAACAAACAAGTTCACCCGCACAAACCTTTGAAGAAACTCATCAATTGTAGCAACCCGTCCACCTTGCTCTCCTTTGCATGCACCGAGGACGGTGCAAATTTCTAAGTGTGGGGAGGTCGTCCGACCAACCTCCATGGGTAACAATTTCCATTTCAACACCAATTTTTTTTAATTCTTATCTTTGTTAGATTAGTTACTGCATTGCATGATGGATTGCATGTTAGTTAGAATTTGTACATATTTTACCACTTTTTTTATGTTAGGACTACTTGGTTAGGGTGATGATTTCTTTTCTAAGAAACTATTTTTAGGGCACCTATCAATTTAAAAAATTTTTTGTGATAAACTTGCTTGAAGAATTTATTTTGGAACATGGTTTTTGAGCTAAGAACACAAGCATGTGAGTTTTGAGCCTAATTGTGTGGTTACATCATCTAACCACTTATTTTCATTCTTGTGTGCATTGTTCTCTTTCTATGATTGTAATCTTTGATTTGTTTGATTCTTTATGTCCATTATTCCATGTATACATGCATTTATATGATTGAGGCCATCATTTCATATAGCTCACTTACCCAAATAGCCTACCTTTCATCAACCATTGTTAGCCAATTTTGAGCCTATTAAATTCCTTTTGTTCTTAATTGTAGCACATCACTACTCTTAAGCAAAAAATAATAAATGTCCTTAATTTGGATCTTTGATTAGCTTAGGCTAGTGATGGTGTGTATCAATTGGGTATGGGAAACTTAGGACATTAGTTGAGAGGAAAGTGTGTTTTTATATTTTTCGGAATTGGGTACATGCTTATGCATTAAATATGTAAAACCATATGCATTGACATGTTTGTATATATTCTTCTAAAAAAATGGAAAAAGAAAAAAAAGAGAAAAAGAAATAAAAAGAGGACAAAAATGCCCCAAAGTAAAGTTCAATAAAAATCAATGCGTATGGAATGTTAATTAAAGAGAATGCATGAGTATGTGAAAAAGTAGGAATCATGGGTAGTTGGTTTGTATTAGAATTGCATAGGTTTTTGTATGTGTTTGCTGAGAGCTTAGGTTAATCAAAGATTCAAATTTCAAGCTCACTTAACCATATGCATCCTACCTTGACCCTAGCCCCATTACAACCTATGAATAAGTCCTCATGATGAATGTATGCATGCATTGAATAATTGTTGATTGTTAGATGAAAAACAAATCATGGAAAGCATTATTAGAAGAGAATTGAGTGATCGATCCTATACACTAGAGCGACTAAAGCGAATACACTTCCAGTGAGGGTTCGATGCTCAATTCCTTGTTCCCAGCTTTCATGAGCGTTCTTCTTGCAAGTCTATTTGAACTTCATCTTGATATTTGAATTGGTAGAGTTTGTGAGTCGTCATACGACCTTTACCCTACTTGCTTATATATGTTCTTGGAGATTGATTTACTTTTAACCAAGTAGGTAGAATCATTTTGCATTTAGTTACATTCATATAGATAGGTTTATATAGTTTCTTTGTATTGAATAAATGTTCATACCCCTTTTCTTGTCCTTCTTTATTCTTAGCATGAGGACATGCTTAGTTTAAGTGTGGGGAGATTTGATTATCTTGTGCTTAATTTGAGAGATTTTATGAACTTTTCTCATATTTATTCAATGAAATAGCATGGTTTTGCAATTCTCCCTTGATTTGTGCTTAAATGTGAAAACATACTTTTTAGGCCTTAAAATAGCTAAATTTAACTCACTTTAATTCCATTTGATGCCTTGATATGTTTGTTGAGTGATTTCAGGTTCATAAGACAAGTATTGGATGGAAGAAGTGAGGAGAAAAGCATGCAAAGTGGGAGAACTCATGAAGAAATGAAGGAACTATAAAGCTGTCAAGCCTGACCTCTTCGCACTCAAATGACCATAACTTGAGCTACAGAGGTCCAAATGAGGCGGTTTTAGTTGATTTGGAAAGCTAACATCCGGGGCTTCGAAATGATATAAAATTTTCTATATGTTTCTTCGCGTTTAGGGGCGCGCACACGCACTGTACGCGTGCACGCCGATGCTGCTTGTGGCCCAGTAAAGTGAAATCGCCCCCAGCGATTTCTGAAGCACTTTGGGCCCAACCCAACTCATTTCTGATGCTATTTCATGAAGAATTCAAGCTTGGGCAAGGGGGGAGAAATTGTTTGTAGTTTTAGCATCATGTAAGTTAGTTTCTAGAGAGAGAAGCTCCCTCTTCTCTCTAGAATTAGGTTAGGTTAATTTCTCCTAGATCTAGGTTCAATTACATGTTTTTATCTTGTTTCTTTTATGAATTCTTGCTTCTACTCTTTCATTCTCATGATTTATAGTGTTAATTTTCCTTTTATGCTCTCTTTTATGTTTATGGATGTACTTGTTGGATTTGGATTTTCTTTCAATGAAATTTAATATTTGATGTTCTTTTAGTATTGATTTGAGTTGTGATCTTACTTTCCTTGCAATTGGTAGTTGTTAGATTTTACTATTTCTTGCAATTTATTATGCTTTCCATTTGTACCCACCAAGTATTTGACAAAATGCTTGGTTGGGCTTTAGAGTAGATTTAGAGCATTGTTGGCTTGGGAAGAGTAATTGGACAATCTTAAGTCATGAAAACCCAACCTATGTTGGTGAATTAGAATTGTTAGTTAATATCATTTTCAATGACTCTAATCTTTTGCTAATTTAATTAGTGAGTTGATTAGGAATTTTGATTTGAGATTAACTAGTCTTGTTTGACTTTCTCTCATGGAAGATAACTTACACCTTCTTCCAATGTTGGGGATGACGAAATGAGATAGATTTTTGTTATTATTGTGATATGATTGATTAATCTTGTTTGAAATTCTCCCTATGTGAAGATAACATGATACCTTCTTCCATTTGTTGGAGTTGACTAAATAAGATGAATTAATCAATGTATGACTAGGATAGAAAGCCTATGATCTCAATTCTTGCCATGAATGTCTCTCTTTGTTAATTGCCTTCTTTAGTTACTTGCTTGATTTACTTTCCTTGTCATTTAATTTCTTGCCCTCTTACCAATCAAAGCCCTCGTTGTTCTTCATAGCCAATAATTGACCACTTCATTGCAATTCCTTATGAGACGACCCGGAGTCTAAATACTTCGGTTAATTTTTATTGGGGTTTGTACATGTGACAAAACCATATTTTAATTTGATGTGAGAGTTATTTGTTGGTTTGGAGCACGTCTTTGATGCACCCAGGGCTCGTCATCTTGAGGACGGCTTCGCATTTGTCCGGGTTGGCTTCTACCCCTCTTTATGTTATCATGAACCCCAGGAATTTCCCTGTTTCCATGGCGAATGCGCACTTAAGCGGGTTAAACCTCATGTTGAATTTCCTTAGGGCCTTGACGACATCCTGGAGGTCGTCTATTAGTTTGCTCGGCTCTGCTATTTTTACTAGGATGTCGTCGACGTACACCTCTATCGTTTTGCCGACGAAGTCGTGGAAGACTCTGCTCATCAGCCTTTGGCAGGTGGCCCCCTGCGTTCTTCAATCCGAAGGGCATTACTTTGTAGCAGTAGGTTCCCTTTGGTGTTATGAATGCCGTTTTGTCCTCGTCAGGTCGGTGCTTCGGGATTTGGTTATAGCCGGAATAGGCATCCACGAAGCTGAGGAAACGATATCCCGCCGCCGAGTTAACCAAGGTGTCAACGTCGGGGAGGGGAAAGGAGTCATTTGGGCATGCCTTGTTCAGGTCGGAGTAATCGACGCACATCCTCCATTTTCAACTGGATCTTTTGACTACGACAACATTGGACAGCCATGTCGAGTACTCGAGTTCCTTGATGAACCCTACTTCTAGTAGTCCTGCTGTTTGCTTGGCGACTTCTTCAGCTCTTTCCTGCATCTTCCTTTGCCTCTGGTCTACCGGTTTGGCCTCGGGCTTTATGGCTAACCGGTGGGACATGACCTCAGGGATCCTGTAACAACCCCGATTTTTGACTACGTAAGATCTTTTCTGAAAGTACGGATTTTTTCGAAAGATTAGTAGGGGAAGAACCTCTTCTATATCATCAAGAATTTCAATCCTCATTGCCATTATGTCATCTTTAAGGTAGAGCCCTTTTTGAGGCAAGCTCAATAACGCAGTCATGTAGAACCTAGTTTTTAAACCGTATCGGTTAGGAGTTTTGGTTCTATTTTTCGTAAATAGTCTCTGTTTGATGAACCGAACTTGATTCATGAGAGAAGAGAGATAATAAGATAATATTATCATTATATTAGTATTAGAAGCTTCTTGAATGATATTATAAGGTTACCTGGTCTATTTTAGTTAAAAACAGAAAATCAGTTTAACCAGGTTTACGGTTTACTGGTGCAGCTTAGCACCAGCACTCTCTGATGACTTTAGCAATGCTAAGGCCTCATAATACATGTTCTATTCTCATATTAAATATGTTACTAGTGTCATTTATGTTAGTAGCTCAGAAAATAATTTCTAGAGATGTTTTTACAAGTGTTCTGATACACCTAGTTTTAGTAGTTATACACTTGAGATATTTTAATATTATTTTAACCCACCTCCAAGCCAACCAATGACAACTCACCTTACACCCCCAAGACCTCTAAGGCTGTCTCATTTACTCCCTTTGGCCGAAAATAATAAGAGAGAAAAGAGAGAAACTTTCATGAACACTTAATCTTCAAAGCTTGATTTCTTCTGAACTAAAACTCAAATCAAAACTCCAATTTCACAAAAATGATCCTTTCTTCTTTCTCTACATGATCATATGACTTATCAAGGCTGGAAATAAGGTGAGATGGCTGTCTCCCTCCTTCTTCAATTCGGTTTTCAAGGAAAACCATGCAAAACATGTGTTTTCTTGATGTTTTTCCTTAGGAATCATGCTTAACTTGACTTGAGGGCCAAGAAACGTGAATTTACAGCAAGTATAAGGTTAGAAATTACTTCCTAACATGATGAGTGAGATTTGGTTAGTTGAGGGTTTTTGGATTTAAAGTTGTTCTTGATGTGATTTAGGAGGAAAAAGTGCTTAAGGACCACCTGAAAGTCTAACCGAATTAGGAGCAGCAAAACCAGGTAGGGTTTGACGAATTTAATCTTGATTGATTGTGTTTGATTTGTGTAATTATGATATGGTTTGGCTGTGCTTGAAATTGATGATTTATATGAGTGATTCTTGTTGAAATTTTGGTGAAAATTTGATGAAATTTGATGATATTCAAGCTATGAAACATGTTCTTGAGTGAAGCTGGAAAAACGAACCCTAATCCTTAAATTGGGTTCAATTTGTGTTTAAAACATGTAGAAAAGATGGGGTTTTAGTGACTGGGAATTTATTTTGAATTTTGGTAAAAATCGGTTGCTGAAAAGATTGAAAAACGGGTAAAAATAGAGAAAGAATCTGAAGAATTTACGAAGAACACGAAGAACACTTTGAGTGTGGTGAAGAACAATTAAGAACACCTTTTTGATCCATAAAAGGGCAAGGAAGTAAAAATTTTGGTGTTTAAGGGGTTATTTAGTAATTTCTGAAAGTTAGGGTGGTTAAAGTAGAAATATTAAAAGTTACCGGGGTAAAAAGTTAATTTTGAAAGTGAAAAGGTAAAGGCAAGGTAATTTTCGAAAATTTAATGATAAAATAATAAATAATAATAAAATATTAAATAATAATATTTAATTAAAAATAATATTTTAATAAAAATAATAAAATAATGCGAAAAAGGCAGTTTTCTGTAAAAGCCTTAGAAAGACAACTTTAAGCGCAGAATCTCATAATTACCTTCATAAAACACTTAGGGAGTGGTAAGAACATATTAGTGAGGCAAAGATAAAGGAAAGATAAGAAGTTAAAGAAAAGATAAAAATCAAGGAAAAGTCTGTAAAATTCGAATGATAGAAAAACAGGCAGAGATTAGTGAACGAACTAGGACAACATAGTTAGTCCTTGAGTTGCGACTAGGGTTAGGTATAATATGAAAAGTTAAACTGTTTCAGTATAGACTTAATAAACCTATACTTGGAACAGATTAACTATCATACCGAAATTTACATAAGCTTTAAATACATACGTTAAGAAGAGAAATCAAAGCAGAGTAAAGAGATACCAAGAATAGAGTAACCAGAGTAGAGTAAAGTGATCAAGAGAAAAGAGTAATCAGATCAGAGTAGAAAGACAAAGAGAAAAGAGTAATCTGATAAAGAGAAATGGTTTGAGTTAAGATGTTGTAAAAGTAAAAGCTGTAAAGTTTGTATAGTATGATTGAATAGTGAAAGAAAGAGGTACTGCATAAAAATGTGAAAGTGATGATGAATAATGATAATGTTAATGAATGATGATAATGAGAATGATTATGTAAGAATCTGCTGCAGAGAGGCAGTCAGATAGATGGTGGTACGACCACTAAGAACGCTTTCTTGGGATACCTTGCTATAATGCTTTGCTGTAAGACAGAGGTTGCTTACAGAGGTATCGAGATTAGTGTGCTCCTGTAAGACAGAGGTTACTTACAGTGAGTGTGTTGTTGCTCCTGTAAGACAGAGGTTGCTTATAGTGAGTGTGTTGGGCGTATATCGGCTAATAAGTGCCGCCCTGCAAGACAAAGGTTGCTTGCAGTGGGTATGGCCAACAGGAAAGCCTTATCTAGACAGAGGTTGCTGGGTAACATCGGGAGCGGGTATGTAACCGAAAAATGAGTTCATTACCTGCACTAGCGATAGACATGCATCATATTTGGTTGCGCATTTCCTCTGTTATGATTGTTGAATGAATGTATGCTTTGTTTGTTTGTATTTTATTCTTTGTATTTGTGTTTTATTTTCTTGTATTCTTTTGTTTGCATTCTGCTTTCTGTTTTTTCTATTTTCTCTATTTATATGTATCTTCTGTTCACTACTTCTCAGTATTTTGCTATTTTTCTGCTAAAAAACACAGAATTAATGAACTTAACTAATAACCCCAGCCCTACTAAGAACTCTCCAGTTCTTACCCCTTCTCTCTCCCTTCCCCCTTCAGATGGAAGTAAGAGTACCTTACCGTAGTTTGTTGATGATGGTTCTGCAAGGAGGATTCCGCTCTAGATAGTCTTCTGAGTCTAGGATGAATCTCGTTCTCTGCTTATATGTATATACAGTGAGACCAGCCAATGTCTGCACCCCGTTTGTACGTGAACTTTAACCTAAATCCTGTGTACGAGACTCCTGTTGTGTGGCTACTTGATGAGGTACCAGAGAGACGTCATATGGCAATGTCTGATTGTGCAGAGGAGTAACAGATGATGTTCTACCTTTCGATGACGTTCCCCCTGACTTGAGTTTTGAAGACTTAGAACGTACTTTCCCTCGCTTTAGTATTTTAGAGGGACTAGGTGAGTATAGAGTCTAGGCTAGCCTGGGCGCCAGCTTAGGGACTTCTTGAACAGGTCAGGACATAGGATGTTGTATGTATATATATGTATATAGATATTATTTAGCTATATCTAGGGGTGTTCTAACTAAAAGGCTATACTCTAATAAAGGCTGGATAACGGAATGATATCAACTGCTTGTGATATATTTATGTATGGTTGTTTATAAATGTTTTATCTGTTACTATTTGTGGATTGATTATAAATGATTCTGTTTTTAATCCAAACGTTTTTTTAAAAAAAAGTACCTCGTAAAATAACTACGCTTTTAACAACAAATCAGGCTCATATGATAAATAATAGATAATAATTAGGAAGACAAGTTGGTAGCACTCAGTTTCCGGTATGATCTAGACATATTGAAAATTGGATCGTTACAGATCCAATCCTGGCATGTCTGATGGGGTCCATACGAAGAGGTCGCCATTTGCCCTTACGATTTCTATGAGGGGGCCCTTGAGTTCATGGGGTAGTTCCTATTTATGAAAGTAAACTGATCTGCCGACTTCCCTATTTGGAACTTTTCTATGTCCCCTTCTGGTTCAGGTCTTGGCTTGTCCTCCATCCTGACGTCCAGGTCTGCCAGGAACACGCCGGATGCCTTCTTAGATTTTTTCCTCAAGGAGAGACTGGCGCTGTCTTAGGCGACTGTCGTTTCTAGGTCTCCCCTTATGGAACCGACTATTCCCTTGTCCGTTATGAACTTCATTGTTAGGAACATGATGCATATTACAGCTGAGAATTTATTGATAGTTTTTCTTCCTAGGATGATGTTATAAGCAACGGAGTCTCTAAGGACTACGAAGTCTGCCATAACCGATTTCCTAGCGTCACTGGTTCCTAGGCAGATTGGGAGGGAGATCGTCCCGTCAGGTCTAATGTAGTTATCGCCTAGTCCCATAACTCCGTGCTGGTGATTCTTGAGATCGGATTCCCTGAGCCCTATGGCATCAAACACGTTTCTAAATAGGATGTTAGAATCGGCTCCCATGTCGACGAGGATACGCCTAACTAGTCCTATCCTAACCATCGCGGTAACTACCATGGGGGTTTTCAGGGAGGTCATTAAACCACTTATCTTCTGGGCTAAATGATATTGTGGGAAGCCTTTTACTGGGGGCGGGGCCATCTGCCGAGATGGAGAGTACTCGGGCGTCCCTCTTGGCTACCGACTTGGATTTAGGGGGGCTATCGCACCCGACCACGATGTTGACCACGAAAGTTGGGGGGTTACTGGCATCCCCCGTGGGTTCTTGTCTTGGTTTGACAGTCCGGCTCTGATCTTCCTCGAAGCGCTCCCTTTTCCGCCTCCTCGGTTCTCTAATGAGTCGGGAGAATTCACTCAGCTTTTCTTCTCTGATGGCTTGTTCCAGGGCATCTTTAAGGTCAAAACAGTCTTGGATTTTGTGGCCAAACCCCTTGTGATAATCATAGTAAAGGTTTTTGTTGCTTCCTATTCTCTCCTTCAATGGCCTAGGTTTGGACAGGATTCATTTGTCTGCAATTTGTTGGTAGAGTTCAACTATGGGTGTCGTAAGTGGCGTGTAGTTTGTGAATCTTCCTACCCGTGGTTTGGGTGGCTTGTTTAGGGTGCCTTCCCTGGGAGCTTCTTTGTATCTGTCGACGTGAGGGGCCTGCTGAGCTGACGAGCTAGGGGGATGCCGTTTATTGGCTGCTACAACCTGACTGACCTCTTTATCATTGATGTATTCCTTGGCCACGCTCTAAATTTCCTGCATGGTCCATACAGGCTTGGTTGTGAGGTGCTTCCTAAAGTCTTCGTTTAGCAGGCCGTTTGTTAGGCATAGGCTAGCGACTGAATCCATGAGGCCGTCGATCTCTAAACACTCGTCGTTGAACCTGTCTAGGAACTTCCTAGTCGGTTCGCCGGGTTTTTGGGTAACCCCCAGTAAGTTGATTGGGTGCTTTGCCTTGGCTATACGTGTCGTGAACCGAGCTAGAAAGCTTCGTCCTATGTCTGCAAAAGTTGTGATCGACTCTTGTGGGAGGGCATTAAACCATCAGATTGATGGACTGGCCAGCGTCACGGGGAATGCCCGGCATCTGACCGTGTCGCCTACCCCTTCCAAGTTCATTCTTGCTTCAAAAGCTGTGATGTGCTCCTGGGGGTCCTTGGTCCCATCGTACCTCATTTCCGTCGGCTTGTCAAAGTTTCTCGGGAGCTGGACCTTGAGGATTGAGGGGTGAAAGGGAGTGGCTCCCACGATAATGAGATCTTGTTGCCTTCTGGGTTTCCTTTTCTGGGATTCCCTGCGGCTTTTCGACTACCTCATGTCCATCGGCTTGTCGAAGTTTCTCGGGAGCCAGGCCTTGAGGATTAAGGGGTGAAAGAGGGTGGCTCCCATGATAATAGGATCTTGTTGTCTCCCGGGTTTCCTTTTCGGGGATTCCCAGCGGCTTTCCGACTCGCCTTGGGTGGGTCGGGAAGTTGCTTGTGTGTGCACCTCTTCGCGCCTTGTTAGGCTTCTTCCTTCGCTGTCGTGTACTCGGGGGGGATCGGGTGCGGGTGCGGGACCGGCTGACGTCGCCGTGCAAATGGCTGACGTCATCGTGGGATCGGTCCCTTGCCGCCAGCTCCCGCTCAAGGTTTTGTACTCTATGCCTGAGCTCTTGCATGATCCTGGCGCTGTCGGCTCCTGTTCTCCCGAAGGGGCGCCTTTCGGGGGTCTTGGTGTACATTTGTTGGTGAGGTTGAACGGAGAATCTCGGTTGTTCGGCAGCGCAGGCTATCAAACTGGCCCTGCTCAAACGGGCCCTGCCTCCCTCACGGAGCTCCTCTGAAGTGATGGGTCGCTCCATGTTTGTGCCGGGATCCCCATAGACGGCGCCAATGTTCGTTACCTGGTGTTCTCGGGTTGTCGGGTGGTGATCAGTGGGAGAGAGGGAGAGACCCCGAATTGACGTGGAGCAAGGATCAAAGTGTGCTGATGCCAGAGGCTGAGCGGAACGAGGGGCGTGGCCACCTGCAAGGACACTCTGACGATTAAGTTAGAGTCCGTACCAGGGGATGGCTGTATTAGGTAAGAAAGTGACGTACCTCGGGGGGAGAGCTATCCTTTCCCCTTAGATACTACGTTGGGTGGGCCTATCAATGGTCAAGCCCATTGATAGAGGAGCTGTGAGCTGTCGCTTTCCACGTGAGCAGGTCATCCCGGACTTTGGGTCGGGATGCCAGGTACTGACCCTGAGAACACCGACCCGAGCGATAGCACGCTTTGGGTGGTAAGTCGGTCGGGTCCTGGGTCGAATGTGGGGGACCGACCTGTGGAACTCTTTCGCTGGAGGTTTGAGTTTGGGTAGGGCAGTGCCCTGACCCGGCGACTTCCTGAGCTGGAGTTGCAGTCCATAACAGGTTGAAAAAGTTCAAGAGTAACTGTTAAAGTTTAATTTATATAGATACAAGTGAAAATTAATTCGACTCTTGTAGGATTTGGCAAATCAAAATAATTTGTGTAAATAGTTAATTTATCTCACATTTGTTATTTATGAAACCTATTTAATCTATTAAAACCTATAAATAAATCATATTTACTAGATTGTCCTAAACTAAAATTATTACGTGTATATATATATATATAATTTGGGTGCAGATGCTTGGAAAATGATGTTCGAAGGAGATTGGGAGGTTGGATGGAATTTCCAACGTGTATGCATGAGGGGATAGGAGTATAGACACTTTGATGCTCAAATAATAATATATTCGAGGCATGATGGGTAAAAATTGTGTTCAGAAGAAAATTCTTAAATCAGTTTTTATATCGTCATAGCACAATCCGAACATTTGGTAATCAAATTTAGAACAATGGTAAAGGTTATTTAAACTTTTTAAAATATATAACTTGAAAATTTAGGCCTGAGTCATATTTTTTATAACACTCCATTTTTTTACAGAATTAATTTTTAGAAATTCTATGATGAAAATTTGTAAACATTCAAATATTATCATTCACACAATATAATAAGGCAAATTTAGATAAGATAAGTATAAATAAAAGAAGGTATAGTGAAAATAAAAATATGTCAAAAATTGAAAACCATACTGATAATGATAAATTTTGGCAATCGAATCCAAATTCGTCTACAAAAGACTTTACTATTATCTTTTCTTGAATAATTTTTCTTTAGTAAAATATTCTAACCATGTGACTAAATGCTGGTTCTTCTAGTTATTTAAATCGATATGGTTTGAAACTATAATTTTACGGTTTAGTCATTAATCTGTTATTGTTTTCAATCTCCTTAGTAATTCAGCGATGCCATCAAGAAAATTCTCTTTCACATGTGTTAACCAAAATCATGAAGTTACTAAGAAGACTATCCAAAACAAAATAAAGAACCAAAGTAACTAGCCTAATTAAAATCTAATCGAGCTTGAACCTAAACCGATTCGCTTCTCTAATGCAAACTGATTTACTTCTCTCTCTCTCTCCCTCCAAACCAGTTCTTCCCCTCCCATCAACTCAACCGAGCTTCCCTCTCCCACAAACATAACCAAATGTGTGATTAGGATGGTGAACCATTAATTACAAAGGATACAT
>NC_029794.2:55092033-55111511 GCF_000816755.2 Arachis ipaensis
CCATTCATACATATATACACCAAAAATATTTCAGATTTTTATATATGTTATGAAAGAAAATGAAAACAAGAGAGAGTGGGAGAGTAATCGAGAGGGAGGGAGGGAGGGAGAGAGAGAGTTCATGGAGTCTTCAAATGCTCACCACCTCCTCCACCATTCAATCTTCATATACATCTATCAAGTGTTACTTTGGTGTGAATTAAAACACAAGAGAGTGAGAGCTAGAGAAGGAGAGTGAGAGAGCCGAGGGAATGGGCATGACTCACCAGGCTTTTCCACCAACAAAATTTGACTCTACACCATCATCTTCTTAGGAGATCAAGGAGCCAAATTCTTTGCTTCATTATCTTCCCTTGGAGCTTCCAAAAACAGCAAGCGAAGAAAAACCATCACTATTTGCAAGTATAGTCCAAACCAACAAACAATCTTCAATTAAAGTTTAATTTTGTTTGTCACAAATGCAAACTCAATAAAAATAACCGAGAGTATTACTCCCGAGTTATTCTCCCTAGAAATTGCAATCGAATGTTCAATTATTGGTTATGAGGTTTAGGGGGGCGGGGTTTGCAAATAAAGAGACTAGAATCTAAATGACAAGAAAATAAAAAAGACAACTAGGGATAGCAAATACTAAAAGGAGGCATTCATGGCAATGATTGAGAATCAAGGCTTTCTATCCTAGTCATTAATTATCATACAATAGTTAACAAGAGCTAGTCCTATTTTGTCATCTCCAACAGCTGAAAAAAGTACAATGTTATCTTCATATTGAGAGAAAGTCAAATAGGACTAGTTAATTCCAATCCATAAGTAATGTTAATGGATACAAGACTAACTAATCACTCTAGATCACCAATCTACATTGGGTATTATTGACTCAAGATTGCCCAATTTCTCTTTCCAAGCCAAGAATGCACAAAATCTACTCTAAAATCCAACCAAGCATTTTGTCAAACACTTGGAAGACATAAAAGAAAATTATGATAAATTGCAAGAATAATAAATTCTACAACTACCCAATGCAAGAAATCAATAATAATACCTCAAACAAGCAAGAAAAGAACATAAAACATCAAATTGCATTAAAGAAAAAAAAATTAACAAGAGTTCATCAATCATAAAAAGTAACCAAAATGAGAAATTAACAAGAGAAACTAAGGAAATTAAAACAATGGAACAAGGAAAGGTAAAAGAAACTAGATGAAAACAAGAATTGAAACCTAAATCTAAGAGACAATTAAACTAAAAACCCTAATTTCTAGAGACAAGAGAGAGCTTCTCTCTCTAGAACTAACCTAAGGTATGGTTCGTACACTACCTAATTGCTCCTCCCTTGTTCTCTCTTTAATTATGCATCAAATAGCTTCAGAAATGAGTTGGATTTGGGCCTGGAAAGCTCAGAAATCGCCCCCAGTGTATTCACTTTAATGAGGTCACGTGACCAGCATCACGCGTGTGCGCGGCTGATGCGTGCACGTAGATTGGCCAAGTTCTCTTTCACGCGTACGCGTGGGTGACGCGTGCGCGTCGCTGGCAAATTCCCTCCTCACGCGTACGCATGGATGACGCGTTCACGTGGTCTTGAATCCTCCAAATGCTCATTTCTTCATGAGTTTTTTACTTTGCATGCTTTTTCTTCACTTCTTCCATCCAATCCATGTCTTATAAACCCTGAGATCACTCAACAAACATATCAAGGCATCGAGTGGAATCAAAGTGGATTAAATTTAGCTATTTTAAGGCCTAAAAAGCATGTTTTCAATCATTAAGCATAAATTAGGGAGAATTACAAAAGCATGCTATTTCATTGAATAATTATGGGATAAGTTGATAAAATTCCCTAAATTCAACACAAGATAAACCACAAAATTGGAGTTTATCACTATTCTTCTTCTCTTATTTGGCCATAAGAGCTCCTTGAGTATCTCACTTGTTTTTATTTTCTTTTAGATAAAGTTATCACTAACATTTCATCCAAGATCATCAAGCTATCCGAAGATCCAAGCTTGAGAGAGAGTCTTGGCCGAGAGGGAGAGCTAGGGACAGATTTCATAGAAAACTAACAAGTAAAGGTGAGGGTTAGACTATATATGGCTGCTAATTGAATGAGATGGTGAAAGAGGGTTACCGTCGGTCTAGAATTTCTTCCCAATAAAAGAAATCACTTCGTTGCAAGTATAGTTCCAAACCGACAAATAACCTTCTATCAAAGTTTAATTTTGGTTGTCAAAGTTCAACCCAATAAAAATAACCGAGAGTACTAGTCCTGGGTCGTTCTTCCTAGGAATTACAATCGAGTGCTCAATTATTGGTTATGAGGTTCACAAAGGTGGGTTGATGATAAAGAAGCAAGAAATTAAATTGTAATAAAGGAAAGCAAGCAACTAAGTATAACAATTACTAAAGAGGCATTAATCATAACACAGTAATTATCAAGAGATAATCCTATTTCCTTATCTCCAACATCGGGAGAAAATCAAATAAGACTAGTTAATCTCAATCCATAAATCGTAATCACCTTACTAATTGAATTAGCAAAATGTTAGCATCAATGGAAACAATATTAATTAACAACTCTAGATCACCAACATAAGTTGGATAATAATGACTCAAGAAAACCTAATTTCTCTTTCTAAGTCAAGAATGCTCAAAATCTACTCTAAACCTAAGTCGAGCATTTTATCAAACACTTGGTGTGCATAAAAATAAAAGCATATTAAAATAGCAAGAAATATAAAATTTAAAACTACCTAATGCAAGAAATCAACAACAAATAACTCAAACAGGCACTAAAAGAACATAGAACATCAAATTGCATTAAATGAAATTAAAGATAACAAGAGTTCATAAACATAAAAAGTAGCTCAAAAGAGAAATTAACAAGAAGAAATAAGAGAATTAAACTACTAAAGCATGAAAATATAAAGAGAACTACACTAAAACAAGATTAAAAGATGAAATTAAAGAGAAAATTAACCTAAGAATCCTAATTTTAGAGAGAAGAGGGAGCTTCTCTCTCTAGAAAACTACCCTAAAACATGTTTCTACACTACACTAATTGCTCCCCCATGTTCCATCTTGAATTCTGCCTCTATTAGCTTCATAAATGAGTTGGATTTGGGCCTGATACAGCTCAGAAATCGCCAGCCACGTTTTTTTTAATGAAGTCACGTGACAAGTGTCACACGTATGCGTGGGTCACGCGTGCGCGTCGCTTGTTGAAAACTCTTGTCACGAGTACGCGTGGGTCACGCGTGCGTATCGCTATGATTTTCGTAAATCCTCATTTCTTTATGAATTCTCTACTTTGCATACTTTTTCTTCACTTCTTCGATCCAATCCTTGCCTTATAAACCTGGAATCACTGAACAAACATATCAAGGCATCAGATGGAATTAAAGTAAAGTCATATTTTCGAGATGCCAGAGGAGCATGTGTTTGAGGATCCCAATAGGAACATTTCGATTCTATGGTCTGAGCCACATACATGGGTGTATGTGAGTAACGAGGCATTGATGAATCCACATTTCATGATATTTATTTGCTTTATTTGGGTGGATTTCATCAACTTTTCCTACACTTATCCATTGAAATAGCATAGTTTCATGATTTCTTCCTAAATTGTGCTTGAAAGTGTAAACATGCTTTTTAGGCCTTATAATTGCTAAATTTTATCCACTTTTAAATTCTATATGATGCCTTGATGTGTTTGCTAAGTGATTTCAGGTTTTCAAGGCATGTATGGGTTGAAGAAGTGAGAAAAAGGGCATGCAAAAGGGAAGAAACCATGAAGAAATGGAGTTTCAAAATTTCAGCATGCGTGCGTACGCACAAGCGTGCGTGTGTACGCACAACGAGGATTTGCAAGCGACGCGTATGCGTGACCCACGCGTACGCGTGACCCGAATTACGTCAGCTCATTAATTGCAAATCGCTGGGGGCGAATTCTGGGACTCCAAAACCCAGTCCAACTCATTTCTGAAGCTATTTCAACCCCAATTCAAGTGGAAACAGGGGGGAATTAGGGTTAGATTTTATATGCTTTCCTCTTAGTTTCTAGAGAGAGAAGCTCCCCCCTCTCTCTAGAATTAGGTTAGGTTTAGTTTAATTTCCTTTAATTTCTGTCTTTAATTATTGTTTTAATGTAGTTTCATTTATGTTTCTTTACTTTATTGTCTTTATCTTCTTCATCTCTTTTGTTAATTCCTCTTTTATGTCATTTTTCATTTTATGAACACTCTTGTATTTCTTTAATTTCAATTAATGCAATTTATGTTTTGTGTTCATTTATGGCTTTCTTTAGTTGTTATTGCTATTTTCTTGCTTTGGTAGCTTTAGAATTTATTTTAATACATTTTAATATTATTTTATTTTCATGCACACCAAGTGTTTGATAAAATGTTTGGCTTAGTTTTCACTTAGTTTTTCCTCATTCTTGGCTTGAAATTGTTGACTTTGGTGATCCTTGAGTCATTGATGTCCATTCTTGTTTGATATGACTCTATGTGACCCCTTAGTGTTGACATAGGATTTAGGGATTGAAATTAACTATGCCTATTTGACTTATCTTGGATGTAAGGTTGACTAAGTAGGATTAACTCTTCATAATCATCATATGTTTGTGGTCAATGTCTAGGATAGGTAGCCTGGTGCACAAAATTGTGATCTCTAGCAACGGTGCCAAAAACTTGGTACGCAGGTTTATAATCTCAAATTCTTTTTCACAACTCCGATACAACTAACCAGCAAGTGCACTGGGTCGTCCAAGTAATAAACCTTATGTGAGTAAGGGTCGATCCCACGGAGATTGTCGGCTTGAAGCAAGCTATGGTCACCTTGTAAATCTCAGTCAGGCAGATTCAAATGGTTATGGGATTTTGATAATTATGATATAAAATATAAAATAGGATAGAGATACTTATGCAATTTATTGGTGAGAATTTCAGATAAGCGTGTGGAGATGCTTTTGTTCCTTCTGAACCTCTGCTTTCCTACTGCTTTCATCCAATCATTCGTACTCCTTTCCATGGCAAGTTGTATGTTGGGCATCACCGTTGTCAATGGCTACTTCCCGTCCTCTCAGTGAAAATGGTCCAAATGCGCTGTCATCACACGGCTAATCATCTGTCGGTTCTCGATCATGTTGGAATAGGATCCATTGATCCTTTTACGTCTGTCACACGCCCAACACTCACGAGTTTGAAGCTCGTCACAGTCATCCCATCCCAGATCCTCCTCGGAATACTATAGACAAGGTTTAGACTTTCCGGATCTCAAGAATGGCCACCAATAATTCTAGCTTATACCACAAAGACTCTGATCTTTCGGAATGGAGGCTAAGAGATAAACGCTCAATCCAAGGTAGAACGCGTTCATAGGTTGAGAATGGTGATGAGTGTCACGGATCATCACATTCATCATGTTTAAGTGCAAGCGAATATCTTAGAATAGGAATAAGCTTGAATTTAATAAGAAAAGAATAGTACTTTGCATTAATTCATGAGGAACAGTAGAGCTCCACACCTTAATCTATGTTGTGTAGAAACTCTACTGTTGAAAATACATAAGTGATGAAGGTTCAGGCATGGCCAAATGGCCAGCCCCCTAAACATGATCTCAGAACATAAAATTAGTCAAAGACTAACCAGAGATGTGAAATAAATCACTAAAAGTAGTTTTTATACTAAATTAGTAGCTAGGGTTACATAAGATAAGTAAATGATGTAAAAATCCACTTTCGGGCCCACTTGGTGTGTGCTTGGGCTGAGCATTGAGCTTTGATGTGTAGAGACTCTTTTTAGAGTTAAACGCCAGGTTGTAGCCTGTTTCTGGCGTTTAACTCTGATTTGCAACCTGTTTCTGGCGTTTAACTTTAGAATAGGGCAGAGAGTTGGCGTTTGAACGCCAGTTTGCGTCGTCAAAACTCGTGCAAAGTACGGACTATTATATATTGTTGGAAAGCCCTGGATGTCTACTTTCCAACGCAATTAAGAGCGCGCCAATTGGGTTTTTGTAGCTCCAAAAAATCTATTTCGAGTGTAGGGAGGTTAGAATCCAACAGCATCTGCAGTCCTTCTTCAGCCTCTGAATCATATTTTTGCTCAAGTCCCTCAATTTCAGTCAGAAATTACCTGAAATCACAGAAAAATACACAAACTCATAGTAAAGTCCAGAAATGTGATTTTTATTTAAAAACTAATAAAAATATACTAAAAACTAACTAAATCATACTAAAAACTATGTAAAAATAATGCCAAAAAGCGTATAAATTATCCGCTCATCATAGCCTTAGTCCTCAATTACTTGCCAAGAGATTTCTTGCTTTTAAAGTTTTATTGCTTTGACTTTTGCTTGCTTTCATTTACTTTCTTGCATGTTAAGTTACTTTCTTGCCATTTCTTTTCCTTGTATTTAATTGCTTTAACTTTTATTGCTTTGATGTTTACATTCTTGCATGTTTAGTTTTTACACTCTTGGTTGAGAAATTGGGTGTTTGGGTGAAATTGAGTTGTGGATGACCATTCCGAATTGTGTGAGAATAGTTAATTAGTTTGGTTTCCATTGACGCTAGTCTTTCACTAAGTAATTAGTGAGTTAACTAGAACTTATGGATTGAGATCAATTATACTCTTTTGACTAATTCTTAAGGAGGATTGACTAGTTTGGATTTATTCCACACAATTGCCATGTTTGTGGTCCATAACTAGGATAGGAATCCTAAATTCCCCAATTCTTGCCAAGAGTTGTCATTTACATTCTCTTGCATGTTTATTTGATCTCTTGCTATTTACATCTCTTGTTCTCTTGCATTCCCAATTCTCCATGCTCTCCTTCATAGCCAATGACATTACATTTCATTGCAACTCCTAGGGAAGACGATCCGGGAGCTAAATACTCTCAGTTTATTTTGTATTGCATTTATTATTTGATCTTGAGAATTCATTGTCGGTTTGGACTATGCTACCAACGAATTTATTCTTGTCTTGATTGATTTCGAACCATGCAAGAATTCTCTTGTCAAATTTGGCACCGTTGCCGGGGAGTTGCAATGGTGTAAAGTTGTTGGTTATTGTAAATATGTTAATATGTAAATAGGTTTCTTTTTAGTTGTCTTTTGTTAGGATTGGGATCCTAGAGGACATTGGACATTCTAGCATTGGTGGAGAAGTCAAGCACAAGCCACCATAGCAAGGGCTCTCCCAATTGTCTAACTTGAAGAAATTAAATAAAAGTGTTTGGTAACATTATTCCTACTCTTCTCTTTTTGTATATATTTTGGTTTATTACATGTTTGTTTGGTTGGTTAGCTTAGAATTAGTTTAATTTTGATATTTGTAAGTTAATTTTGGTTTGGATCATGAATTTATGGGTTCTTGCATGTTTTGGTGTTTGGTTTTGATTGAACTAAGGCTTGGTACCTTAGAATTTTGAAATTTTTTTTTTCAAAACAGGGCATCTGTGCGGACGCACATACTTGTGCGTGCGCATAAAACAGCTATTTTCTGCTTCCTGTGCGTGCGCACCGACCTGTGCGCACGCACACGTATCATTTTGCCTTCTGTTCGCAGCGCCAGCACGCCTTGTGCGCGCGCATTTCCCTGCTTTCTGTAATCTGTGCGTACGCACTCACTCGTGCATACGCACGCATACCCTTTTCGCGCTTCTTATGCGGCCGCACAAACATGTGCGTCCGCACGCCAACTTGCAACCACTCTGGTGGGAGTGTTGGCACAGCTTGTGCGCGTGAACCCCTGCTCTTTGCGCTCTTGTGCGCACGCACACGTGATCCTTTCCAAAAAAAAATTTTTTCCAACCTTCTGTGCGTGGGCATAGCCCTGTGCCCACGCACACCTTGAACCATGCCCTCTGGTGGCGGCGTCAACACGTATGGTGCGAACGCACAACAATTTTGAGTTTTTCCATCGACGCGTACACGTGATGGACGCGTACGCGTCACCTTGCTTTTTTTCCCTCACCTACGCGTGCGCGTCCATCACTTGTACGCGTCGATATCCATTCTTTGCCCAACCACGCGCACGTGTCCAGGACGCGTACACATGACTCCTCGTGCGTGCGCACATCCCTTTGCGCGTACGCACGCCCCTGTTTTCTCACTTTTACACTTCTTTTCTTCTCTTCTCTCTACTTCTTCTCTTATTTTCTCTTCTCCTCTCCTATTCCCCTTTTTAAACCACCCTTCACCACCCACCGTGCTCATCGTTAGTTAGTTAGTTTGTAGTTAGTTAGTTGTTATTTGCTTAGTTAGTTTAATTTTCTATTTTGATGCTAAGTGTTGGATAATTGATTTGATTTATTGAGATATTGTTGCTAAACTATTGTTGTTGTTACTATTTATTGAGGTTGTGAATTGTTGCTTGGTGTTGAGTTCTTCATGTTTGATTTTGCACATACCATGTTCTTATAACATTGCCTTCATGAACTTCTTTGGACTTCTAAATTGCATGTTTGATCACCATATAATTTGATTTTATTATCTTTAAATAGGATTTCCCTTAACACACGCGATTATGACGTAGACTGCCATCATAACTCCTAAAACTATGATAACCATGCTTATATAGGATGTGACTGATATCTCTAAAAGGGTAGTAGATTAATAGAATGATGGGTAAGTGTAACACTCTAATTACCCTAAGCCTTACCTCATGCCATAAAGCAAAGGTTAATCAGAGGTTACGCCAATTTTAAGGCTTATACATTAATATATATAGAAGGAAATAATAATTCTAGAAGCCCGATGAAGAAATAAGCTCAAAAACAGAGTTACAAAAGTGTGAATCGTTCACAGTAAGATACAGCAACTTAAGGTATAAGATATAGATACAAGATAATAGAACATATATAGATAAAAGAGTATAATAGTCATAAGGAAAATGCCACAGCCCGCGGAGTTTAATCCGACTAGTATATACAGACATATAGAGTTTTGAAGTAAAATAACTTATACAAAATATTTCTCTCAAAGTAAGCCTCTAAGGCAAAATAAATACAAAAGTGAGAGAACTAAATCAAAATAACCAAAAGACTTCAAAACGTGATAAAGGTCCTCCGCTCTGTCACCATCAAGCAACTCACTAAGGTGGGTTATGACCTGCATCTGAAAAACAACAACAAAGTATGGAATGAGAACCGGAGGCTCTCAGTATGGTAACAATGCCCAGTAATGTAAGATATAAGACTCTGAGACGCCAGAGGCAATCTTAGAGCTTCATATCCATCATGAGATTCAATTTAAAGCATACTAAAACTTAAAATCATACTTTAAAACCTTATGAAATAGGGTAAACTAACTTAAGAAATTTCTAACTATTAGTTCATCGCTGTCCCACAGCCTTTACCAGCCTAACCGCCATGCGATCCCATCGCCACCGCCTTCCAAACTTCCTCAATCCTAATAGAGAATACAAATAATAACAATGCAAGTAAAGCACAAGTATAGCATGTATATCAAGAAATTCAAGTAGCAATTAATCATGTTATACAATTAGGCAAGCAATTCAAGTCGGCAAAGCAAGCAAACAGATAGAAGATGCACATGATGAATGCCTGTCCTATTTGGCTGTGATATCATATTGTCGATTCAACTGCCAACCCAACACACCTCTATGGAGATGTCGCCTTTCGGTCTCAGAATGGGAACCCTCGGTATATCGTGTCCGGAACACGATCCAAGATATAGTGCCTACACACTCTAGTGATTTCGAAAGGATGCAAGCGGGATACTCTTGCCACGGACCTCACATCTCAACGTAAGCAGGACTAACCACAGCCCTAACGCCGCCGCCGCAACCTCGACAGGCGGGATTAACACTGCCAGGTGCATAGCTTCTCAATAATCTCAGTATGAAATAGTAAATCAGTGGTTTTCAGAAATCATTTTCAGTATTCAGTCCACTCCGAGTCCTAGACTCGTCTCAAGCATCATCAAGTTCACAAATCCATAATTTCATCATACTATTCGTCATTATATTACTCTACCACTTCACTAAGCTAATCCACCCTCAGTACTTTGGAATCCTAAAGCTCCGTCTTCTAAACTTTTTACCAGAAATTTTCTAGTTAACTTACTTATGGTATTCTCGATGTGTTAAAGCCTAAAATCAAGTTAAAGAATCTTAAGTAAGTGTTACGGAAGCTTACAAGCTTTCTGGGAAGGTAAAACAGTTAAAAATAAGGTTTTCATTAAAAAATAGGGTAGTGTGCGTACGCATAGAGGTATGCGTATGCATAGAAGGCAAAATTTTCCTTGTTGAGTGCACGCACAGGAACGTGCGAACACCCCCAACAAAAGGCACTTCCCAGCGTGTGCGTGCGCACAATGCTGTGTATACGCACAACTTGCAAACTTTGCAGGGTGTGTGTGTGATAGAGCAAAACCGTCGGCTTAGAATTTTCTTCTCAGTTAGAGGAAATAACTTCGTTGCAAGTATAGTTCCAAACCGACAAGTAATACTCAATCAAAGTTTAGAGTTTTGGTTATCACAAGTCCAATCCAATAAAGATAACCGAGAGTATTAGTCCCGGGTCATTCTCCCTCGGAATCACAATCGAGTGCTCAATTATTGGTTATGATATCCAAAGGGTGGTTTGCAAATAAGGGGACAAAACAATAAATGACAAGAAAAGTAAAGCAAACAATTAAAGAAAGCAAGTAATAAAGAGAGACATTCATGGCAAGGATTGAGAATATAGGCTTTCTATCCTAGTCATTAATTATCATACAATGATTAACAAGAGCTAATCCTATTTAGTTATCCCCAACATAGGAAGAAGGTATAATGTTATCTTCACTTGAGAGAAAGTCAAATAAGACTAGTTAATCTCAATCCATAAGTCCTAATTAACTCACTAATTGAATTAGCAAGAGATTAGAGTCAATGGAAACAATATTAACTAACAACCCTAGATGACCAACATAAGTTGGGTATTAATGACTCAAGATTTCCTAATTTCTCTTTTCAAGCCAATAATACTAAAAAAAACTACTCTAACATCCAACCAAGCATTTTGTCAAAGACTTGGAAGGCACAAAATGAAAGCATCATAAAAGTGCAAGAAAAGTAAATTCTACAACTACCAAATGCAAGAAATTAACAATAACAACTCAAAAAAGCATCAAAGAAACATAAAACATAAACTGCATTAAAGAGAATGAAAATCAACAGGAGTGCATGAACATACAAGTGACCAAAATAAGAAATTAACAAGAAGAAATAGGGAAATCAAGACAATAGAACAAGAAATTATAAAGAAAACAAGAAATTAAACTTAGATCTAACAGAAATTAACCTAATTCTAATCTAATTCTAGAGAGAAGAGGGAGCTTCTCTCTCTAGAAACTAACCTAAGGCATGCTTCCTAACCTAAACTAATTGCTCCCCCCTGACCCATCTTGAATTCTGCATGAAATAGCCTCGGGAATGAGTTGGATTTGGGCTTGGAAAGCTCAGAAATCGCCCCCAACGTTTTCACTTTAATGAGGTCATGTGTTGATTGTGACGCGTATGCATGGGTCACGCGTACGCATCATTTGGCTTTTTCTTGACATGCGTACGTGTCATGTCACGCGTACGCTTCGTCTTCGATGATGCACCTCTTCACGCGTGCGCGTCTGTCACGCGTGCGCGTCGCTCTGAATACTCTAAATCCTTGTTTTTCCATGAATCCTCCTTTTTGCATGCTTTTCCCTTCACTCCTTTGATCCATTCCTTGCCCTTTTCAATCCTGAATTCACTAACGAACACATCATGGCATCTAGTGAAATCAAAGGTGAATTAAAATTGCCAATTTAAAGCTTAAAAAGCGTGTTTTTAACCATTAAGCATAATTAGGAAAAATTCATGAAACCATGCTATTTCAATGAATAAATGTTGGATAATTTGATAAAATCCCCTAAAATCAACACAAGATATACCACAAAATTGAGGTTTATCAGTGTGCGCACCAGAGTGTGCGATCGCTCTCATACTACAAGAAAAACACCCATTCAAGTACACTTGAAAAGTGTATCCAAAGGTGAAAAAAAAGGATGCCTTAGGCTACAGCTATGCTTTTTGGGCTACGGAAACGCTTTAGTGGGAGATGCCTATTCAGCCGTTGTCTATTCTCAAAGGCTACGCTTTTCTGCACCAAGGGCTACACTTTTGGCATTTGGGAATAGGGTGTGCTTTTCAAGTGATGCTGTCCAGGACTAAAGATTTCGCTTTTCAGCTTCCATTTTTACCAGAATAGGCTACGCTTTTCAACGCTACTGCATCACCTTTAAAGTGTAGCCTTAAGTTTCTCATTTTTTTTGTATACCATAGCTACTGCATATAAGTGTAGCCTTAGGTCCCTTATTTTTTTATTTTTTGTATATATATAATATTCTAATAATTATTAATACAACATAATAAATCAATTAGTTGCAATACTATCGCAAAATGTCATCGCAATTTCCTTTTAAACTAGTAACAAATCGATAAATATCTCATAAATGTTTCAGTTGCAATAGAATTTTTAATTTATCACCATTATCAACAACGAGTATGTCGCTAATTTTTCTGTAATCATTATACTAAATAATTTCTTTAAATAATAAAAATTATCTCTAACCAAAATATATTTATAATAATGATCCAAAAGTATTAGAATGAAGTTAATTGTAAAAATTCATACATCTCACACTAAAGTAAGCATAGCCATATCAAAATAACTATAATACCACTTAGAATTTACTACTAATACTCTACAAAAAACATATCCTACATACATAAGTATCTTCTAATAAAAGTCATTAGTCAACCATACATGTATCCATTCTCAACACTGCTCTATCTTAGCCAATAAACCACAATAATAATCAGCTTAATCTTCATTATTACCCTACATAATTATATAAAAAAGTAGTTAGAAAATTAATTACTACTTTTTAAAAAAAAAAATAATGTTTCAGGAAATGATACGGCCAAAAAGAAAAAGGAAGCAGCAAAATTGTCCACCACCCTCTTTAATTTTGCATTCAAATCCTGCTTTCACTAGAAGCCTCATTATGTGGAGCAAATTTTAATGCTAGACAATATCTTTTAGGCACCACAATAAATACCTATAATAAATAATGTATAAATTTCAAGTAAAAACTAACAGCAGCACACCATCGAAAAAATTATCCACTCTAACGTAAATTCTATAAAGTAAACTAATAATCCATGTATTAACTGATTCTTAACAGTTAGCACAACACTGCTACCAGCTCAAACAACTAAACCAAATAAGCTAACAGAAGCAAAATAACTGTAAAAATTACAGACAAAAAAAATTGCAATTGCCATATGCAATCATTTAACCATAAATTCAGCACAATCATCATTTAACAAGAATTAAATTGATATAATCAAACAGAATTGGGACCCAATAACAGTAGCAACAATTAAATCATTCAAGAAATTGGGGCAAAACAACAAAATAGGGCAAAAAAAATAAAGACAACCTAGTAGGCACCTCCCTGTGTGTGTGCGCACTAGTGTGTGCGTGCGCACCCGTGTGGGCGTACGCACGTTTTCAAAATCTTACAAAGTGTGCGTGCGCACAAGAATGTGCGTACGCACAAGTCAAAATATAGCCACTGTTTAGAGCACGCGCACAGTAGTGTGCGTGTGCACACAAACCAAAAATCACAAATTTTGCAACATCACAGATTTTATATTTTTGACACCAACTTCCAACGATCATATCTTTTTCTACAAAATTTCGATTTCTACGAAATCTATACTATTTTAAAGCTCTTTGAATTATCTTTAATTTGATACAAAGATCATCAATTTCAAAAACCGTAGCTCAAGATATGATCCGTCAAAGTTCACCAAAAATCCATTTTTACCAAAAATCTCTAAACCTCAATTTTACCAAACTCTCAATCCAAAATTACCTATTCCATATTCAAAATAGTCCTAATATACCTAAATCATATTCATACACCTTTTATTCATTATATAACTTAGCAACACATAAAATCATTCATTTCATACACCAAATTCTACTTGTAAATTCAAATCTCAACAATTTACATCACAAAATATTATTCCACCATCCTCTGTCAACATCAACAAACCTCATCACTCATTAACAATCCTCGAAATAATCATTATCTAATACAACATCATACATCAACATTATCATTCACCATAATCATCAAAATCATCAAATTCATCATACATCACAATTATCAACAATCAATTTCAATCCTATCCTGTGGTCCACTAGCCTAAGTGTCCAGAAATATTACATATTACATAGAGAAAATCGAAACTATACCTTGGCCGATTCTCAATATGCACAACACACCAAATCCTCAACCAAGATCAACAAATCCAGCCACCAAGACCACTTTCATGCAATTCAAGTCACCGATATACTCCACACAACACCAATTAAAGCTAGAAATTACACAAATTCTATAAATCAAACTAGAATTTCATATATACACAAAACCACAAGAGAATCAAGTATGCTCACCTTACCCAATATTGATTGGGTCAAAACCCAATAGAAATGAAGTGTTAGAGTGTACCTAAACAACCAAAATCACAAAAATCACTCAACAACTAGAGCCAAATTTTTGAAATTCTTAAGGGCTGAAAACTGGGAATGGATTTTCAAGAAGTATACTATAATACATAGCTAGGAGTGACGGGCTCGGTGAGAGCTTCACGTGGTCGCTAACGGTACGCAAATCGGAGCACCGTAGCTCGAGTTATAGCCACCAGAAGTTGTATGTGAATAGTGTTTTTCGCTCTTCTCCTCTCTTCTCACTTGCAGCTGCTATGTCTCTGTTTGATGATGAATGAGGCTAAATGGCCTTCATTAATGAACTTATATATGTTGGACTTGGGCCCAATCTGGGCCCGGCCCAACCTGTTAGCGTTTTTGGCCCGTTTGGCCCAACTTTGGGCCAACCTTTAAAATTAGCACCCGGTTTTCAACTTTAATTTATTTCCTAACTTTTTCTACTATTTTTATCATTCTCGCATTGTATCAAACAGATTTAAGCCGGTACTGCCGATTAATTTACCGGTACGCGTTTTACGCAATTTTCCGAAGAAAATTATATTTTCTAACTCAGAAAAATCTTCTGAATCTAAATATCATATTTAAATTTTCTAATTAAAATTCTAGATTTTTGGATCCTATTTTGGGAATAAATTTAATTTAATTAAACGGTTAATTAATCACGGTTCTTACAGTAAGAGTAATGATAGTAAAGATAGTAGGGGTAGTGAGAATAGTCTATTAAGATGATACCAAAACCTTAGTTGAACCCTCGAAACCCCATCCATTTCTATTAACAATCAAGCTGCAAGCACAAACAACTTGTTTAAGAAGAAAAAGGAACCTCAGCAATCTGACACACGTAATTAGTGTTATATCTACTATGAGGGAGTACTCGATGTTGGTAGGACGAAGTACCACGCTTCTATTTCATCGTATGGAAATACTTTACATAGACTACTTGTACCACGAGGAGTTGGATCTCTTGCAATGAACTAAGAATTATGTTCGTGGCCAAAAGTGCGTAGAAGATTAAGAAGTCGCGATAGTTCTCACAAGAAAGATCACCTGACATTCCACTAAGTTTAGTAAGAGGAGCCAATTGATCGAAGAGTATCCTAAGGTGATGAACGCTCTCAAGCCAGCTATCAAGCAATTGCTCCACAGAAATTCAGAACAAGCTTCTCTCCACAAGAAAGAAACATCAAGGCCATGAATAAAGGAGATGACCTTAGTAAATCCCAGACAAGTGAAAATAGTTTCTAGCACCATCACTCCATAATACCTTTAGGATCGACCTCCTTCTTGCGAGATATGTGATGGGTTAGTAAGAATGATAGTTAAAACAAGTTCCTTAAATGTTTATGAACTTTTAGGTATATCTGAAGTTTCGAGGGCAAAACTTTTTATAAGAAAGATAGAATGTAATACCCTGTTTCTCCACAGAATTAATTTTCGAAAATTCTGTGATTAGAATTCGTAAATATTTGAGAAACACCATTTACCACAATATAACAAGACAAACTTAGATAAGATAATTATAAACAAAAGAAGGTACGGTGAAAAATGAAAGTGAGTCAAACGCCAAAAATCGTACCAATAATGATGAATTTCAGTCGCCAAGTCCAAATTTGTCTATGAAAGACTTTAATACTAGCTTTTCGTAAATAATTTAGCTTTACTAAAGTATCCTAACCATGTTTTGGAGCTAGATACTCTCAGCTACCAATATCTCAAATGCCAGTTGTTCTATTTGTTTAAAACGATACAGTTTGAAACGGAAATTTCATGGTTTAGTCATTAATTCGTTATCATTTTCAATCTCCTTGGTAATTTGGCCAAGCCACCAAGAAAACTCTCTTTCACATATTAATCAAAATCATGAAGCTACTAGGAAGACTACCTAGTGGAAAATAAAGAACCAAAGTAACTAGTCTAGTTAAAATCTAACCAAGCTAGACCTAAACCAAACCAACCCACCAAAATTTTTTTGGATTTTTGTATATGTCATGAAAGAAAATAAAGAGAAGATAGAGTGGGAGAGTGAGCGAGAATAAAAGGAAGAGAGAGCCGAAACTCAAGTGTGAGAGAGAGAAAGTTCACGGAGTCTTCATATGCTCACCACCTCCTACACCAATCAATTTTCATATACATCTATTAAGTATTAGTTTAGTGTAAATGCAAACACAAGAGAGGAGTAAGAAAGGGAGAGTGATCTGAGAGAGTAAGAGCTAGAGAAGGAGAGTGAAAGAGCCGAGGAAATGAGGATGAGTTCTTCCATCATTCACCAAGCTTTTCCAATAATAAAATTTGATTCTACACCATCATCTTTTTAGGAGATCAAAGATCTGAATTCCTTGCTTCATCACCTTCCCTTGGAGATTCCAAAAATAGCAAGTGAAGAAACACCATCACCATTCTTCTTCTCTTATTCGGCCGTGAGAGCTTTTTTGAGTACCTCACTTATTTTCATTTCCTTCTAGATAAAGTCATCACTAACATTTCCTCCAAGATCATCATGCTAACCAAAGATCCAAGCTTGAGAGGGAGTCTTGGCCGTGGGTAGAGCCAGGGATAGATTTCATAGAAAACTAACAAGCAAAGGTGAGGGTTAAGACTATATGTGCTTGCTAACTGAATAAGATGGCTTGATGGTTATTTGACTATGATTATATGATTGATGCTTTTGAATGATGAGGCATTATATTGTGGTTGGAATGTGCGATGATCATGCTTATGATAATTATGATTGATGATGATGATGACTGAAACAGATTTAACCTCTTGGGGCTATGATCTATGTTATCTAAGCTAATAAATAAATGAAAGAATTAAAGAGAGATGTTCATAAAATGTTAAAAAAGACTAAGAAGGTGAAAGAGTTAAGAAATGATGTATAAGAAGGAAATAAAACATGAGAGATTAAAATAGTTATAAGAAAATTGATAAAACAAATTCTGCATAATTATGCAGAAAAATTAGTAAACTTGTAGATTTTCTCTTCTTAATCTAGAAATCCAAATGATATGAAAATAATTTTAGATAAAATGTCAGTGACTTTAGTTCAATCCCTTAAAATTTTAGAATTTTTGGAGTTATGGATTGGGAAATATAAATTTTTGAAGCTGAACTCTTTCTGCAGAGAAATTAGATTTCTATTTTCAAACTAGTAAGTTTCTACATGCATAACTCCTAGTTTTGAATAATTTTTGGTATAAAACCAGTGGCAAATGAAAGATATAGATGTCTAATATAACCTATCCAAATGTCTGGATAATCTTTGCTTTACAAAGAGAGTATTGTTGGAACGAGTAGTGCTCACTGTTATGCTGGAAGAAAATTCTGCAAAATAGTACCAACTTCCAAGGTGCATAATTCCCAATTCTCGATGCGTGGTGAATGAAATCTTAAGATTTCTAGTATATCCTGTTCAATTTTCATGGTTATTGGAGTTTTAGAGAATAAGTTATACAACTTAGAAGGGGACAAGGTCACTTATTCTAGAAACTGAATGGTGTAGAACCAAAACCAAAACCTATAAAATTTAAGCAAAAAAGTCAGTAACTTCCTTGAACTAATGCCCTCATTCTAGAAACCCAATTTAAGTAAAATAAATTTCCTATAAAACTTTGATAAGTCTATTTCATTATCTTTAAATTTCAGAATTCTTGGAATTGTGAATTGAAAGATATGATTTTTGAAAGTCTAGTCATTTTTTTCTTATAGAAAATCGGTGTTTTAGAATTTAGAACAGTAACTTCTAATCTATATATCTTTTATTTTTGGATGATTTTTGACTTGAAAGTTATGGAAGATAAAATATTGGAATGTCTAGAATGTTCAGTCCAAATTTCCGATAAATCCATATTTTAGAGAATAAGTTATGCAACTTGAAAGGTGGTGAGCCCACATATTTGGTGAAACGAAGCCACTTTGAATAGAACCATTTTCAAGTTTGCATAGCTTCTTCATTTGAAATGATATTGTTCTGAATCTTAAACCAAGTGAAACTTAGAAGAGTCTAGTTGAATCATACCAAATTTGAAAAGCATTGGATTCAAAAAAAGATTTTTGATGATTTTAGAAAAATTGTTGCTGCATGCTGTGTTCTCTAATCATTTCCAAATTGAAGCAATATTTTGAAAAACTTATATAAAATTCAACGTGAATCCAATTGCAAGGGAACCAAAATCCAAAACACTGAGTTAAGTCCCCAGATTACCCTCATGTAGATGAATAGCTGGTACAGAGACATGTCGTGATGTATACCAACCTTGCAAGAAAACAAGGTGTTGTGTTACTAGTGCCAGATTGAACCCACAGTTGTCCTATGTTTTCTAAAGTCATAGAGACCAAAAGAATATAAGTCATAGCTTGCTAGAAATATTTGTCCAAGACAATCACCTGGACATAAAGTTTGCATGATTTTGAATTCGTTTAGTAATTATAAAGTAGGGACGAAGCTGCAATGATAGGGTTTGTATCGGTAATACAATGATAAAACATATAAAAATGATAAATTATGAGTAAGGTAGTATATTAATAGATGCGAGAGGTTGAGCACAAAGAGATTCAAGATAAATCCTCTCATGAAGAATAAGAATTATTAATTCTATAAGAAATGGAAGGTACTCACAATATCTAAGATAAAAAAACATATGCTAAAAGACTTAAGAGCTAAGATAATAAAGAAGAAGAAGAGATAAGAAGAGATAGAGTTAAGCCCAAGGTACTGTATGTCCCCAGTCAAAGAAATGTATTGGCTGGGCAGAGATATCCCGCTAGAAAAAATGTACTGGCCAGGTTAAGAATTTTCTTAAATACTGTTTTTCCTCGCTCTAGTAGAATCTTTCTGAAGGTTAGGATTTGATTTTCTTTTGCTAGTCTAGATGCCAACATAGGAGTTTGCTACACAAACCAGGTGTCTGGAA
>NC_029794.2:55111644-55135905 GCF_000816755.2 Arachis ipaensis
AACTTTTTTTAATGATGTTTGATATTTGATTTGTTGTTATGATTCCTTGTTGGCTATTTTGTTCAATTAGGTACTAAATGATTTTATTTTATTTTCTATATGGCATTTCTTAGCTTTTATCTGGGATTGAACCCTAACTTTAAAACCGTAAAATATGTAAAATACGACTAATGTATGCTAGTCTGATAATGCAACAGGCTCATATGGATGTTAGTAGTACAAAGTTTAGAATTTTATAGGTTAACTGAGATGCTACCCCTAATAACCGATAGTGATTCGAATGGTGTGTGAAATTAAAACTTGCACAACTGAATTGGCAAGTACATCAGGTCGTCTAAGTAATACCTTAGGTGAGTGAGGGTGGATCCTACGAGAATTGTTGGATTGAGCAAGCTGTGGTTATCTTGTAGATCTTAGTCAGACGAATAAAAAGACAATTGTTGTTGTTGTAGGTGCATAAAACAAAACAATAAAGAAAATAATGCTGAATTGGTGTAGAAACAATGATGGGAAATCAGTTAAGGTCTTGGAGATGCTTGTTCTTCTGGATTAATACTTCTTACTGACTACTTTAACAATGAGTAATTCATTCAATGGCAAGGCTCTAAGTGATTAAAGCCGGGGCTAGTGGTCATTAATCTCCTCTGATCCAGATCACTTGCCGGTGCTAATAGTCATTCAAGCTGAACGAGGGTAAGTTTACGCAATTCAGTCTCTGATGATCCTACTCAAAATGTCACAGACAAGGTCAAATCTTCCGGATAAGAGAATAATGCTCTGTATTCTAGCCTTAACGCCACAGAGACCTCAATTACCCATGTCTAACAAGATTTCATGTCACGTATCCTAATTAGCCTAGATACTCTCTTGAAATCTGTGATGTACTCTCGAGCTGTAGCTTAATACTATCTGACTAAGGCTTCGCAAGAGCTCATGTAGAATAATGGGTCATACTCTCGTTCTACCCTAGATTCATAAAGATGAAGAACGACAATACCTCATAGAATAGAATCAAACATATATTAGAGTAGAAAAGTAATAATATTAATCCATAGGAATGAGCAGAGCTCCTATCATAAACTCAGGAGGTTTAGTTGCTCATCCTTTACAAAGAAGGTGCAAAGTAATATGTCTGTGTTTCTCCCCTCCTGGTTACATGTGTCAATATGTTTGGCCCTATAGGGCTTTGGCCCTACTTTATAGGGCCAGAAGAATAAAAAGCCCTATAACTAAGAGGCTCAAATTTTTAAAAAGCCCTCAGAGCTAAAAGTCTTCATGGGCCAAAAGTTTGCGGGCCAACCCACGGGCCACCTAATCCTCTTTTTTTTTTAAGACATTCTCTATCTCAACAACACACACAAAACTTATTAAAATTCATTAGTTGGTTCTATATCTTTGTCATTTTTATGTGTAGAAAATAAAAAAATTGAAAAATAAATGTTAATAATGTGCATTGATCATATATACATCTAGAAATCAAACATGGCATTCACTATCTCATCACCCTTCTTCTTACAAGATCTACTATCAATAATGTCGCTAGAAAATCAACCAAAAGTTGACACAAAAATTCATCATATAAAATCATGAATGTTGAGGGAGATGCATTGTTTCTGTTGACACTTCTTCTTCATGAATTTTACTAATTTCATCATCTAAAATCAACCAATTAAAAAACAGTTAGAAACTCAATTTAAAATATTATTTTAAAAAAATAGCATAAATGTTTACCATCATGATTTGGAACAAATCCACATAACCAACTCCTTGTGCAAATAAGCATTTGGACATGCTCATGAAGAGTGGAACTTCTGTATTTTGTTAAAACACGTCCACCAATACTGAATGCAGACTCAGATGCTACCTGGTGAGCACGAAATTATACTTCACACTACTAAACTAGCAAGTGCACTGGGTCGTCCAAGTAATACCTAAGTGAGTCAGGGTCGATCCCACGAGGATTGTGATTTGAAGCAAGCTATGGTTATCTTGTAGATCTTAGTCAGGCGGGTAGAAGAATTGTTAGTTTGTTTAATTCATATGAAAAGAAAATAAATAAAATGTTACTCAGTTGATGGTGAATGCAATGATGTGAAGATGATTAAGGCTTGGAGATGCTTTGTTCTTCTGGATTAATCCGGTCTTACTGTCTATTCCAACTGTGAATGATTTCTTCTATGGCAGGCTGTATGTGATCAACGCCTTTCTTACAAGATCGCCAATGCTCCTCCATATCTAAACCCCAGGGTTAGTGCGGATCCAGTCTGATTGAGGGTGAAGCTTCTGCAGTTCATTCTCTTTTGTGATCCTACTCAAAATGCCACAGACAAGGTCGAATCTTCTGGATCGGAGGATGCTGCGCCTTTGGTTCTAGCCTTTACCACAAAGATTCTAATCTCCCCGTACCTCGTCTGAACTGGTGTCTCGAAATGTCCCCACAAAGTTGTGGATTAACCGTCCAAGAGTTGTATGATCAAACTAGCGATTCATCATTGTCCGATGAAAGACTCACTCTGAACCACTGTAGAATAAGATAACCTTGTGCCGGTTCAATGCATTCATAATGATGAAGAACAGATATACATCTTAGAATAGAGAATTAGACACGTATTGAGATAGAACAATAGTACTTTATTAATCCATAAAACTCAGCAGAGCTCCTATCCTCAACCTAGGAGGTTTAGAAACTCATACTAATAGAAAATACAATGATAAATGTGTAAAGTGTCAAAAGGTCTTGAAAAGTGTAAAAGTTCTCAAATAAATACTAGACTAATGACTAAGGATTATAAAAGAAGGGTAAAACAGTCTTTTAGTAGAAAAATTTACTTCTGGGGCCCACTTGGTGAGTGTTTGGGCTAAGCTTAATTGAGATCCATGTGCTAAGAGGTCTCTAGAGCGATGAACGCTGGCCAGAGGGTCCTTCTTGGGCATTGGACGCTAGTCTCTTCTCCTTTGGGCGTTGGCGCTAGAATAGGGCAGGAGGCTGGCGTTGAACGCCAGTTTTGAGCCTTCAATTCTGTAGCAAAGTATAGACTATTATACATTGCTGAAAAACTCTGGATTTTAGCTTTCCATAGTCGTCAAGAAAGCTCCCTTTGTACTTCTGTAACTCCAGAAAAGCTCTTTCAAGTGCAAGGAGGTCAGATCTGGACAGCATCTGTAGTGCTTTCTCTGTCTCTGAATCAGACTTTTACTTCAGCTCCTCAATTCACCTAGAAATTACCTGAAATTGCATAAAAATACAAAAACTCAAAGTAGAATAAAAAAATGTGAATTTTTCACTAAAACCTATGAAAACTTAATAAAACTTAAACAAAACATACTAAAAATTATATGAAAATGATGCCAAAAAGTGTATAAAATATCCGCTCATCAGAACACCAAACTTAAACTGTCGCTTGTCCCCAAGAAACTTAAAACAAAATAGGATAAAAAGAAGAGTAAGATACAATAAATCTCTAAGTTTTCAATGAAGCTTAGTTTCAATTAAATGAGTGCGACTTAGTAGCTTTTTGCTTCTGAATAGTTTTGGCATCTCACTATCCATTGAAACTCAGAAGTGTTGGCATATCTAGGAACCTAGAATTCAGATTATATTATTGACTCTCCTAATTTAGTCCTTTTTTATTCTTGAACACAGCTTTTAGAGCCTTGGCCGTGGCCCTAAGCACTTTGTTTTCCAGTATTACCACCGGGTACATAAATGCCACAAAACCTTTAACTGGGTGAACCATTTTGAATTGTGATTCAGTTTTGCTAGAATCCCCAGATAGAGGTGTCCAGAGTTCTTAAGCACACTCTTTTTACTTTGGATCACGACTTTAACTGCTCAGTCTCAAGCTTTTTACTTGATACCTTCACACCACAAGCACATGGTTAGGGACAGCTTGTTTAAGCCGCTAAGGCCAAGATTTTGTTTCTTGTAGGCCCTCATAACCATTGATGCTCAAAGCGTTGGATCCTTTTACCCTTGCCTTTTGGTTTAAAGGGTTACTGTTTTTTTTTTTTATTTCATCTTATTTTTTTGCTGCTTTTTATTGCTTAAAGAATCAATTTTTGAATTTTTTAGTTTACCAATAATACTTTTCTTTTTTCATTATTCTTTCAAGAGCCAACATTCTTAATTTCAATTTCAAATATGTACTATTCATTCATCAATTCAGAAAACAAAAGCAATGCCACCACATCAAAATAATTTACTATTCTTATTATAAAACTTGAAAATTTATGCATCTTCAATTCTTCTAAAAAAAATCACTATTTTATTTATGTTTAATAATGATAAGAGGAATATTTTATAGCTAATTAAAAAATTAATTACTACTAATGCTTATGTAATTCTAAAATTAAAAGACAAAAAAATAAAACAGAAATTTAAATACTACCAGTGATCATGTAAACCTAAATATGAGACATGGGAATTAGAATAACAGAAATATGAAAAATAAGAATTGGAATGGTCATAGGGCTGAAACTCAACAACCTCAAGCTTGAGGGCCGCTGGGCTCTTTAGGGGAGAGCTTCTGGCACTTCATCTCCTCTATCTCACACCCCTTACTTCTCTTGTTCCTTGACCAGTTTGCAAATCATGATAGTTTGATCTTTTTGCTCCTCTCTTAGTTGATCCAGGGTCGTTTGCAGGTGCATCACAGATGCTTTCAGCTGATCCCAATATTCAATTGGAGGGATCTCTTGGGGAGGCTCAGGTACCTTTATTTTGGGATACTCTGCTGGTATCTTGGAGCTTTCCATCACCTGCTTGGTGATTGGGCTTTTCACTGGAATAAATGTGTCCACATGGATCAGGACTTTAGCCTCTTGGCATAGGCGAAAGATAAGGTTTAGATAGGCCAGTATGGCATGAGTGGACATCCTGTTTGCCAACTTGTACATCTCACGGGAGATTATTTGGTGAACTTCTACCTCGTTCTCCATCATGATGCAGTGAATCATCACAACTCTCTGAATAGTGACTTGGGAGCGGTTACTAGTAGGGAGTATAGAACGCCCAATGAAGTCTAGCCATCCTCTAGCGATTGGCTTAAGGTTCATTCTTTTTAGCTGATTTGGCTTGTGATAAACCACTATTTTATGGTTTATCTTGTGCTCAATTGAGTGGATTTTATCAATCTTTCATACACTTATTCATACTATTTGCATGGTTTTACATTCTCCTTCCTGATTTTGTGCTATGATTGAAAACATGCTTCTTTGGCCTTATATTTGCTAATATTAATCCTCTCTCATTACCATTAAATGTCTTGATATGTGTGTTAAGTTATTTCAGAGTTTATAGGACAGAAATGACTTAGAGGATGGAAAGGAAGCATGCAAAAGTTGAAGGAATATAAGAATCTGAAGGAACTGCTAAAGCTGTCCAGCCTGACCTCTTGGTACTAAATCGACCATAACTTGAGCTACAGAGGTCCAAATGACGCGGTTCTAGTTGTGTTAGAAAGCTAACATCCGGGGCTTCGCAAAGATATATAATTTTTCATAGCTGCTCCAAATCCAGGTGATGCGAATGCGTGGATCATGCGGATGCATGACCTGGCAAAACCTCAATCCGCACGAACGCGTGGACGACGCTTCCGCGTCACTTTGCCACAACTTGTACGTGTCAGAAATCACCGGGGGCAATTTCTGGGATATTTTTGACCCAATTTTTGGCCCAGAAAACACATATTAGAGGCTATAAAGTGGGGGAATCCATTAATTCATATACACACACATTCACAATTATTAGGTTTTAGATGTAGTTTGAGAGAGAGAGGCTCTCTCCTCTCTCTTAGGATTAGGATTTAGGATTTCTATTAGGATTAGGATTTCATCTTCTTCAAATCACAGGTTCAATGTTCCTCTTATTTATTTTCTACTTTTATTATATACCTTTAATTATTATTTATCTTTTCAATTTAGTTTATGCTACATTCATGTTATGATTTTCTTAATTAATATAATTTGAGATATTTCAGACATAAGATTGTTTTATTTTATTTATGTTATTGATGCTTTTAATGTAATTTAGATATTTTCTTTCTTTTGGCCTTGGTTAAGTAATTGGTAACACTTGAGTTGTCAAACTCAGTAGTGATTGAAATTGACAGATTACTGATTGATTTGGGTCGCTCTGAAACTAGTCCTCCCACAGGGATTGACTAGGACTGAGGATTAAATTAATTAGTCCACTTGACTTAACTAAGTGGGATTAAAAATCCAATTCTCATCACTTCCTGATAAGGTTAACTAGGATAGAACTCTCAATTTTCATACCTTGCCAAGAGATTTTATTTTTATTAATTTATTTTTCTTAGCAATTTATTTCCTTGTTCAAACCTTTTAAAATCCCTAAAATTCTACCTTTTTTATTGCTAATAATAAGTCATACTTCCCTGCAATTTCTCGAGAAGACGATCCGAGGTTTAAATACTTTGGTTATAAATTTATTTGGGTTTTGTTACTTGTGACAACCAAACTTTTGTAAGAAAGGAATTCTTGTCGGTCTAGAGCTATACTTACAACGCGAATTTATTTGTGAAAATTCTAGATCGCGCGAGAATTTTGTTTTTCATCTTACCTTTTACATCCTCAATCCATTGAGTTCCAGGTAGACAGATATCCTCTAGGACTTGATCCAGCTTAGGGTTGGCTACCACCCTTCTATTGTAAGAATCAGGGTTATCCCTTTGTAAGGGTAATTTAAAAATCTCTCTCACCCTATCCAGATGAAAATAGATGATCTTTCCCCTGACCATAGTGCGAAAGTATGCAACGTTGTTCCATCTTTCTTTTGCTTATCTATCATCTACAAATTTACATAGAATTCATGGATCATGTTGAATCCAATAGTGATCTCGGATTGGCTAGAATATCCCAGCTCTCTTTCGAATTTGCTCTTGAATCTCTGGGTATTCATCTTCTCCTAATTTGAACCTGAACTCAGGGATCACTGGCCTCTTACCCATTATTTTGTGATAATGTTCTTCATGTTTCTTGGTGTAGAATCTAACAGGTTTAAAACAACTGTTGGGTTATCTTTTTTCTTGTTTCTTGGAGCGGTCTTGCCACTTCTTTGAGCCATGGGATTCGAATCTCAATGAGAAAAAGGGCTCCTTCCAAATCAAACTTAAAAGGTTCGCTCGTCCTCGAGCAAAAGGTAAGAAAGGAAGAAGAAGAAAGTAAAAGAAGGGAGAATAGAAGAAGAGAATTCGAATGGAGAGGTAGTGAATAAATGATAGGGGAGCACGGATTTATTTAGGAAGGGGGGACGGATTTTCAAATTCAATTTTAAAATAAAGATAAAGAAGTTTTGAAAAAGATAGAAAAAGATAAGTTGTTGAACTTGAAAGATATGAAAAAGATAAAAAAAGATATAAAAGATAGGATAAGAAGTAAGAAAAAGATTTTAAAGTTTAATAAAAGATATGAACAAGAATTACTAAACATAAGAAAAGATATTGAAAGAATTTGAAAACTAGTTGAAAAAGATATGAGGTTTTGAAAAAGATTTGAAAAGATTTAAAAATGTTTTGAATTTGAAATCAATTTGAATTTGAAATATTTGAAAAAGATTTGATTTAAAAATCATGGAATTTCAAAATTGAAATTTAAAATGATAGGTTGAATGAAGAAAAGATAAGGTTTTGGAAATTACCTCCCTTGCTTGTCTTGCTGGGCGTTGAACGCCCAGAATGGCACCCATTCTGGCGTTCAATGCCAAGTTGCCTGCCCATGTGGGGCGTTGAACACGCAGCCAGGCTCTCTGAAAGAGCGAAACTCTCGCGCGATCTAGAATTTTTGCAAATAAATTCGCGTTGTAAGTATAGCTTCTAGACCGACAAGAATTCCTTCTTTACAAAAGTTTTGTTTGTCACTTAAGCAAACCCAATAAAATTGATAACCGAGTATTTAAACCTCGGGTCGTCTTCTCAAAGAATTGCAGGGAGGTATGATTTATTATTGGTTATGGAAAAAGATATATTTTTGGGTTTTTAATGTATAAGATAAAAAGCAAGAATAGTAATGACAAGAAAGTAAATTGTAAGGAATTAATTTAAATAAATAATAAAACTCTTGGCAAGGTATAAGAACTGGAAGTCCTATCCTAGTTATCCTTATCAATTGTGATGAGAATTGAATTTTTTCTCCCACTTTGTTAACCTCTAACTATGAAGGTAAGTTAAGTGGATGAATTAATTTGAATCCTCAAGTCCTAGTCTTTCCTTGGGAAAGGCTAGAGTTATTGGAACTCGAATTAATTTCTGAAGAATTCCAATTTTCAGTCAACACCTTGAGTTTGATAACTCAAGCGTCACCAATTATTTAACCAAAGCCAAAAGAGAAAATTCTAAATTAAATTGAAGACATCATAAATGGAATAAAGCAATCATAAATCTGAAATACATCAAACTACGTTTAAACATAAATTCAAATTTAACATGGAAAGGTTTATAAGCTAAATTAAAAAGATAAATATCAGTTAAAGCAATAAAATAAAGGTAGAAAAATAAATTAAAGGAACATTGAACCTAATAAAAAGAAACAATCCTAAAAGTAAGAGAAATCTTAATCTTAAATCCTAAGAGAGAGGAGAGGACCTCTCTCTCTAAAAACTACATCTAAAACTAAAAATTATGAATTATGAGCTGATTATTATGAATGAATGGATTTCCCCACTTTATAGCCTCTAATCTGTATTTCCTGGGCCGCAAATTGGGTCGAAAACAGCCCAGAAATCGTTGGAGAAGAAATCTGTCACGCTGATTTTCGTCACTGCGACGCGTCTGCGTGGAGCGCGCGTTCGCGTTACCTAGCGTCAAGGCAACTATAGTATATTATATATCAAATCAAAGCTCCGGACGTTAGCTTTCCAACGCAATTGGAACCGCGTCGTTTGGACCTCTGTAGCTCAAGTTATGACAGTTGTAGTGTGAGAGGGTCAGGCTGACAGCTTTGCAGTTCCTTTAACTTCTAATTACACTTTTGCATGCTTCCTTTCCATCCTCTAAGTCATTCCTGCCCTGTAATCTTTGAAATTACTTAACACACATATCATGGCATCGAATGATAATAAGAGAGGATTAAAGTTAGTAATTTAAAGGCCAAAGAAGCATGTTTTCAATCATAGCACAAAATCAGGAAGGAAAAAGTAAAACCATGCAAATAGTATGAATAAGTGGGTAAAGAGTTGATAAAAACCACTCAATTGAGCATAAGATAAACCATAAAATAGTGGTTTATCAACCTCCCGACACTTAAACATTAGCATGTCCTCATGCTAAGCCCAAGAGAAACTATAAAAGAGGGAAGGGGAATGGTAGAATGTATGAAATGCAACCTATGAATATAACTAAATGCAAAATGTTTCTACCTACTTGGTTAAAAGTAAATAAGCTCTTCAAGACAAATATGAACTGGATTTCACTAATTCAAATCATAAAATAAAGTACAAGTAAACTTGCAGAAGAAAATAGCTCATGAAAGCCAGGAACAAAGAATCGAGCATTGAACCCTCACTGGAAGTGTATGCACTCTAATTACTCAGGTGTTTAAGGTTCGATTCTCTCAATTCTCTACTAACCTTACTTTCTAAGGCTTGCTCTTCATCTAACAATCAACAAGGAATTAATGCACAGATACACATATCAAGAGGTCATTTAAGGGTTGTAATGGGGTTAGGGTCAAGGTGGGATTGTATTTGGCCAAGTGGACTAAAATCTGAATCCTTAATTAACTTAAACTTTCCACCTAACTTTAGACAATCCATGTAATCAAAATACAAAATCTAACTATCTATTAACCATGTTTTCCACATATTCATGCATTCTAATTTCAAGTACAGTACATATGCATTGCTTTCACTACTTACTTTGGGGCATTTTGTCCCCTTTTTGCTTAATTGCTCTTTTTTCTTTTTCTCACTTCTTTATATATATATATATTTTTTTTCTTTTCTTTTATTTTTCTCAATGCATATGATTAAATTATTGGATGCATGAATCTTGTCCTAAACATTTCTTTAACATTTTCATAAAATTCTAACATACTCAATTCTCAAACCAAATGTTTCCAAATTCACTTCCCCACACTTAATTCATGAGTACTCTCATTAGTCTAAGCTAACCAAGGATTCAAATTAAGGACATTATTGTTTTCTGCTTAGAGTTAATGATGTGCTAAAGTAAAGAACAAAGGGGTATAATATGCTCAACATTGGTTTGCAAAGAATAATGAAAGGGTAAGGTCATATGGGTATGTAAGTTCAGTGAAACAAAGGCCTCAATTATGTAAGTGTATGCATACATCAAACCATGGAAATATAGAATTAAGCAAGACAAAGATCACAATTTTAGAGAGAAAAACACACACCAAAAATAAAATATTGGTTGGTAAAATGCAACCAATTCAAATAGGCTCAAAAATCTCACAGGTTTTTTGTGTGTTCGAGCTCTAAACCATGTTCCAGTATAATATTTCTTCAAATAAGTTTAACATTAAATTTTATTCAAATTAGTGAAATGCTCTAAAAAGTTTCTTGAAAAAGAAAATATTACTTCAACCAAGTGGTAAAATATGCACAAAAATCAAACAAACATGCAAATGCAACAACTAACTACAAAGAAAATTTAAACATTGGTGTTGAGACAAGAAAGTACTAACCCATGGAGATCGGTATCAACCTCCCCACACTTAAAGATTGCACCGTCCTCGGTACATGCTGAGATGTGCAGGTGGATGGGGGTTGTGGTTCCTCAGCTGGGGCTCTTTTTGTTCCTTTCCTTGCCGGTGGTTTGGGAGTAGCTTTCTCCTTGCCTTTCTTGGTGGCCATCCTAAAAGAAAGAAAACAGAAAGTATGTTAAAATGTCAAGGGTTGGAACAAGGAAGAGAACGGGAAAGGTGGTAATTAATGCATATTAAAAGATGAAGATGTTAACACATCATTAATGGAAATATAGCAAGTGCATATGATGACAAATGCAAGGTGTTTATTGGCATGCAGGCAAAGGCATGAGTAGCATAGATCAAGCATTCAATGTTCAAGTTAGATTATCAAGCCTTTCAAACTAATAACCTGTTTGTAATGACAATTATATTGAATTAATAAAATATAAAATGGGTTTTGTGAAAAGCAAGCATTTAGAGTAGTAGATAGAAAGAAATCGAAAAATAGTGCACAATGCCATACAGGCTTTTTCACGAACACATAGCAAGCATGGTAAATAAGCTATTGAAAATATTAAATTGAACATGCAAGCAACCCTTTAAGAAGTAATATATAATTGTCAAATAATCCACAAAAATATAGAAAATAATGACCCAAATAAATTTCTAACACTAATAAAAATAATGCAATGAATGAAAGTATGCAAAATAAATTAAATGAAATAGAATGGAAGTGAAGAGGGATGAGAAGTTAAAGAGATGAAGAAGAAGAAAGTAAGAAAAGGAAGAAGAAAGAAGAAAAGATAGAAGAAATTAAGATTAGAGAAGAAAACATAAGATAATTGGCACTAATCTGGATAGGTTGTGTGACGCTAGCGACACGAATGCGCAGGGTACGCGTTCGCGCGAATTGCACTTATAGGAATCAATGCGGACCCGTCGGTCACGCAGACGCGTGACTCGTTCTGTGCTACTGGAGCGAGGGCAGCCTCGCGTTCGCACAACTCTCTGTTCGAAACTCTTTTTGCCAAATTTTACAGTGACGCGATCGCGTGGTTGACGCGATCGCGTGAATGGCCATTTTTGAAAAGCGACGCGAACACGTGGGGCACGCGTTCGCGTGGTAGGGCTTGTGCTTCTAGCACGAGTCCAACCCCATTGCATCACAACTTGCTGCCATACACCCTTTTTACGTCGATTTTTAGGCCACGCGTTCGCGTGGGTGACGCGGACGCGTGGGAGGCATTTTTTGCAAATGACGCGGACGCGTCAGCGACGCGATCGCATGGATCAATTTGTGCCAAAGGCACGCCTCCATCCACGCTCTCGCGTGACTCTCTGTTCACTTTTCTTTTCTCCTAATGCACTTGTGACGCGGACGCGTCAGCGACGCTACCGCGTCGCGTGCGGTTTTTTTTTTAATAATGCAGTATGCAGAATGCAATGCTAATATGAATGTTATGCAAAACTCCAGGTTCAATACAATAAAATAAAATAAAACTCGAAAACAAATAAAACTAAAAAATGAAAAAGGAACGATCATACCATGGTGGGTTGTTCTCCCACCTAGCACTTTTAGTTATTGTCCTTAAGTTGGACATTTGGAGAGTCCTTTGTTATGGTGGCTTGTGCTTGAACTCATCCAGAAATCTCCACCAATGTTTGTGATTCAAATGGCCTCCGGAGTCCCAAACCTTGCTTTTGCACCCGTCTTCTTGTTGATCATTAGTGTTCCAACCGGGTGGCAGGCAATCTAAATTCTCACTAAAGCGGCCAAACAACTCCCTAGACCCATTCAGTTGAGCTTTACACCAACCCTTGCATTTAAACTTCAAGCACACAACCATGTTGAACCTTGCTTGACAACTCCAACTACTAACCATCTTCCTTGTACGCTTAATGCCACAAAGAGCTCTAAGCTGACCATCTGTTTCAAGTAAAGCATATTCAAGTGAGAAAGTAAAGGTCAAGGATGAGAATTTTACTCACTTGAATGTTGTGTTGGACAGTAATGGCCTTGGGAGAGGTGTTTCTAATAGACTTGCAAGCTCCACTCCCTTGTGCTCTTCTCTGACAACTTCCACCTCCTTGTAAGCTTCTTCAATTTCAACCTCTTCCTCTTGGTAGCTTTCTTCCAATTCAATCTCCTCTTCACTGCTTTCCAAGGGCATGGGAGGTTGTGCTTCTTCTTCTTGAATCTCCATCTCTTGATCGACCTCTTCCAAGTCCTTAACCATGACATGCCTTAGAGGTTGTACACCCTCCTCAACATCAATGCAACCGTCTTGGAAGGAGGCTTTATGTCTTGACTTTCCCATGGAGGTTCAGCATCTCCCAAGTCTTCAACCACTTTTTCCTCTTCAATAATTACTGCTTTGTCCAGTAGTTTTAATATAAAATCATACTCATCCTTGATGATTTTCTTTCTATGACAACTCCTTTCAACTATTCTTTCATCTTCAACGGTTTTTACTAACTTCACCTTTAGGGCCTCCTCTAGCTCCTTATGAAGTATGGATTCGCGAAGATGATCCCTTCTCTCTTGTTCCATGTCAATAGCATCATTGGGATCATGTTGCTCTTGGATTGATGGATTTGGGTGCTCTTCCATGGATGGTGGTGATGGGATGGAGAGATCATTCTATGGTTGAAAAGGAAGTGCATTAGAGCTTGAGGGTTGATTGTTGAAGGTATTTGGTGGTCCGATTTGGGCAACGAGAGCTTGTATAGTAGAGTTTAGATCGGTAAGTGCTTTCTCCATGGAGTTTTAGGGTGGATAAGAGGGTTCATTTGGCTCATAAGGTGGTTGGTATGGTGGATACGGGTTAGGGTCATATGGAGGTGAATGGTGGAAAGGGGCTTGTGAGTATGGTGGTCCAAAGTTGTGTTGAGGAGATGGTTCATAAGCATATGGCGGGGCTTGTTGGTAACTACAAGGGGTCCACCATAGTCATCATTTTGGTATGCATCACAGAATGGTTGTTGGTTATAGTGCATTGGAGGGGGTTGTTGCCAAGAGGGTTGATTATATCCTTGTGGCTCCTCCCATCTTTGATTCTTCCAACCTTGATGCCTATTTTCATTATAGTTTCCATTCCTTACAATAACATTGGAACCAAACTTAAAGTGATGGGGTGAGAACTCATCATAGCAAATAAAAATAAAAAACGAAAATAAAAACAAATTTAAATTAAAAGATTATTGAAATTTAAATTTTTGAATTTGAAAATTAAATTTTGAATTTTGAATTTTAAATTTTGAATTTTAGTTTTTTTGAATTTTAAGTTTTGAATTTTGAATTTAAAAGAGTCAATAATATAAGATAAAAATTTGAAAACGATTTAAATTTTGAAATTTGAATTTTGAATTTTGGAATTTAATTGAAATTTGAAATTTGAATTTGAAATAAGATAAGATAAGATTTTGAAAAAGATATGATTTTTAAAAAAAGATTTGAATTTTGAAATTTAAAACTAAGATAAGATAAGATAAAAAAATTTTAAAATAAAAATATGAATTTTTTTATAACTAAATAAAAACCAATAACCTCTTAATTTACGAAAAAGCAAAAATAAAAATAAAAATAGAAACAAATCAAAAAGCAAATATTTACAATAACCAATAATAAGGCACACATTTGCAATTCTCCGGCAACAACGCCATTTTTGAAGAGCGGAAGATTAACGGTTTAGAATTCAGAATAAATTCTCGTTGCAACTATAGTTTCTAAACCAAGCAATCAACCTTTCTTACAAACGTTTTGGTTGTCACAAGTAACAAACCCCTTTAAAATTTATAACTGAAGTATTTAACCTCGGGTCGTCTTTTCAAGGAATTGCAGGGAGGTGTTCTTATTATTGGTTATGAGTCTTGTAAATTGGGGGTTTTGAAAGTAAGAAACAGGTAATTTAAATGACAAGTAAAATAAATTAACAATAATAAAATCTCTTGGCACGGTATAAGAACTGGAAGTCCTATCCTAGTTATCCTTATCAATTGTGATGAGAATTAGATTTTTCTCCCACTTTGTTAACCTCTAACTATGAAGATAAGTTAAGTGGATGAATTAATTTTGATTCCTCAGGTCCTAGTCTTTCCTTGGGAAAGGCTAGAGTTATTGGACTCGAATTAATTCTTGAAGAATTCCAATTTTCAATCAACAATGAGTTTGATAACTCAAGTGTCTCCAATGACTCAACCAAAGCCAAAAGGGAAAATTCTAAATTAAATTAAAAGCATTCATAAATCTGAAACACATCAAATTACGTCTAAACATAAATTCAACTCTAACATGGAAAGGTTCATAAGTCAATTGGGCAATATAAATCAAATACAAATAAAAGTATTAGAGTAAATAAAAGTAGAAAATAAATATTGAAGGAACATAGAACCTGGAATGAAGAGATCATAGCTTAAACATAATAAAAATCCTAAATCCTAATCCTAAGAGAGAGGAGAGAACCTCTCTCTCTAAAAACTACATCTAAATCCTAAAATTGTGTATTATGAGCTGATTATCATGAATGAATAGATTTTCCCACTTTATAGCCTCTGATCTGTGTTTTCTGGGCTGAAAACTGGGTCGAAAACAGCCCAGAAATCGCTGGAGAAGAAATCTGCCACGCTGATTTTCGTCACTGCGACGTGTCCGCGTGGAGTGCGCGTTCGCGTCGCCTATCGTCAGGGAAACTATGGCATATTATATATCAAATCGAAGCCCCGGACGTTAGCTTTCCAACGCAACTGAAACTGCTTCGTTTGGACCTCTATACCTCAAGTTATAACCATTTTAGTGCGAGAGAGTCAGGCTGACAGCTTTGCAGTTCCTTCAATTTCTTGTATTCCTTCCACTTTTGCATGCTTCCTTTCCATCCTCTGAGCCATTCCTGCCCTGTAATCTCTGAAATCACTTAACACACATATCAAGGCATCTAATGGTAATAATAGAGGATTAAACATAGGGAACTTAAGGCCAAAGAAGCATGTTTTCAATCAAAGCACATAATTAGGAAGGCAAATGTAAAACCATGCGAATAGTATGAATAAGTGGGTAAAGAGTTAATAAAAACCACTCAATTGAGCACAAGATAAACCATGAAATAGTGGTTTATCAATTATCAATAACACTTTTCCTTTTTCCTTATTCTTTCAAGAGCCAGTATTCTGAAATTTTAACTTCAAATATGCACTGTTTAATCATACATTCTGAAAATAAAAGCAATTTCACCACATCAACATAATTAAACTATTCTTATTTTAAGCTTGTAATTCATGCATCTCTCAATTCTTTTCAAATAAAATTTTCTTTTAAGCAAGGTGAGAGATATATGGAACATTTTACAACTTTAAGACATCAATACAAATGATCTTGCAACAAGAACAAGAAAACAGACAAAACATAACAGAAAACAGAAAAAATTAATAGGAAAGAGGTGTAAAGAGAACGAATCCACCTTTAACGGAGGCGGCTAGTACTCCTCTTTGAGGATCCAATGTGATGCTTGATCTCTTCTATGTCATCCCTTTGCCTTTGTTGTTCTTCCCTTATAGCCCTTTGGTCTTCCCTTATGGCTTTTTGATATTCTCTTATTTCATTGAGGGTGATAGCATGCCTTGATGCTCCATCCTCAATTGCTCCATGTTATTGCTCAATTCTCCAAGAGAAGTTTGCTATTGATCCCAATAGCTTTGGAGAGGAAAATACATCCCTTGAGGCATCTCAGGGATCTCATTCTGAGGCGGGTGCATAGGATCTTGTGCATGCTCTCTAGTTTGCTCCATCCTCTTTTTAGTGATGGGCTTATCCTACCCAATGGAGACATCTCCATTTATGATAATTCTAGCTGAATTACATAGATGACAAATAAGGTGTGGGAATGCCAAGCTGGCATTGGTGTGAGGCTTCTCAGCTACCTTGTACAGTTCTAGAGGAATCACCTCATGTACTTCCACCTCAATTTCTATCATCATGCAATGAATCATGATGGCTCTGTGAATAGTCACTTCAAACCGATTGCTAGTAGGGATGATGGATCTTTGGATGAATTCCAACCATCCTCTAGCTATGGGCTTGATGAATCCATATTTGATGATATATTTTGGTTTGATTTGAGTGGATTTCATCACTTAAACCCACATTTATTCATCCAAATGGCATACTTTTGTGTTCTCTCCCTTAATTGAGTCATATTGTGAAAACATGCTCTTTTGTGCTTAATTTAATCAATTTTATTCCATTTACATTTCATTCGATACCTTGATATTATTTGTAAGTGATTTCAGATGTAGAAGGTAGGAATGGCTTGGTAAAGATGGCAGAAGAGCATGTAAGAGGGAGAAAACATGAAGAAAACAAAGGAGAAGCACACATTGGAGTGTGCGTGTGCACAACCACTGTGCGTATGCATAAGAACCACAAAGCCATGTGTGCGTACGCACATCCTGTGCGTGCGTACAAGAAGAAAATCAGCATGCGTGCATACGCACATACCTGTGTGTACGCACAAGTCCGAGCACGTGACTCACTTAATGCAAATCGCTGGGGTGATTTCTGGGCCTCCAGAGCCTAGTTTTGGGACTTTTTGAAGTTGATTCTTGCTATATCAAAGGGGGTCTCTGAAAGAACTGAAGATTGATGGTTTAGAAGTTATAGTAAACTCTCGTTGCAAGTATAGTTACTAAACCAAGCAATCAACCTTTCTTACAAAAGTTTTGGTTGTCACAAGTAACAAACCCCTTTAAAATTGATAACCGAGTATTTAAACCTCGAGTCGTCTTCTCAAGGAACTGCAGGGAAGTATGTTCTTATTATTGGTTATGAAGATTGTAAATCGGGGTTTTGAAGATAAGGAACGAGTAATTTAAATTGCAATTAAAATAAGTAAATGACTGTAAAATAAATAAATAACTGTAAAACACACTTTGGGCAAGGTATGAGAAATTGAAAGTCCTATCCTAGTTATCCTTATCAATGATGATGAAAATTGAATCTTAATTCCACTTAGTTAACCTTTGCTAGAGCAAGGGAAGGTCAAGTGACTAATTAGTTAGATCCTCAAATCCTAGTTAATCCCTAAGGAAAGATTGGGATTATTGAAGTTCAATTCAATTAGCAAAGATAACAATTATCAATCATGTTGAGTTTGATAACTCCTGAGTTACTGATTTCTTAACCAAGACCAAAAAGAGAAAAATAAATCTACTGGAATAAAAATGTCTTCAGATTGGGAATAACAATAACATAAATAAAAGAGAGCAATTGTAAACTGAAATACCTCAAATAACATTAATTCAAAAGAGTAATCTGTAACATAGAAGAATTTATAAATAAAATTGAGAAAATAATAAAAAGGAATATTGAACCTGGTAAAAAGAGATAATCCTGAAAGCGAATAAAATTCTAATCTAAATCCTAATCCTAAAGAGAGAGGAGAGAATCTCCCTCTCAAAACTAAATCTAAATCATGAGAAGTGAATTATGAGAGCATCCTTATGAATGGATGCATTTTCCTACTTTATAGCCTCTAATCTGTGTGTTCTGGGCTGAAAACTGGGTCAAAAATAGCCCAGAAATCACCGGAGAAGAAATCTGCCACGCTGGTTTTTCGTCATTGCGACGTGTCCGCATGGAGCACGCGGTCGTGTCGACTAGTGTCTGGGAAACTATGGCATATTATATATCAAATTGAAACCCCGGACGTTAGCTTTCCAACGCAACTAGAACCGCGTCGTTTGGACCTCTGTAGCTAAAGTTATAGCCGTTTGAGTGCGAAGAGGTCAGGTTGGACAGCTTAGCAATTCCTCCAACTTCTTGTATTCCTACCACTTTTGCATGCTTCCTTTCCATCCTCTGGGCCATTCCTGCCCTGTAATCTCTGAAATCACTTAACACACATATCAAGGTATCTAATGGTAATAAGAGAGGATTTAAACATAGGGAACTTAAGGCCAAAGAAGCATGTTTCCAATCAAAGCACATAATTAGGAAGGAAAATGTAAAACCATGCAAATAGTATGAATAAGTGGGTAAATAGTTGATAAAAACTACTCAATTGAGCACAAGATAAACTATAAAATAGTGGTTTATCAACCTCCCCACACTTAGACATTAGCATGTCCTCATGCTAAGCTCAAGAGAAGCTATAAAGAATGAAAAGGAGTGGTAGAATGTATGAAATACAACCTATCTATATGAATGCAATTACATGGAAAATGTTTCTACCTACTTGGTTAAAAGTAAATCAAATTCTCCAAGAATATACATAAATCATATTTCACTAATTCAAATTATACAATAAAAGACAAGTAAACTTGTAAGAAGACAGCTCATGAAAGCAAGGAACATAGAATCAAGCATTGAACCCTTACTGGTAGTGTATATCACTCTAATCTCTCAAGTGTCTAGGGTTTAATCACTCTACTCTTCTCTAGTCATGCTTTCTAAAACTTTGTTTTGTTCATCTAACCAATCAACAATATTTAATGTATCAATGCAAGCATCATGAGGTCTTTTCAAGGTTGTAATGGGGCTAAGGTAAGGGTAAGGGTATATATATGGCTAAGTGAGCTTTATAAAGTGAATCCTTGATTAGTCTAAGATCTCACCTAACATATACATACTTTATATAATTTTAAAATGTTTTATCTAGCTACCCAAATTTTTCCCACTTTTGTATTACATGCTCATGTATCAAACTTTTTTTTTTTGAATTTTGTCCCATGTGCATTGATTCTTTTTATTTTGCATTTGGGGTAATATTATTTTTCTTCTCTCTCTCTTTTTTTTTCTTTTTTTGTATCCCCTTATTTAATTACTTGATATTTTTTTTCAATGCACATGGTAATTTAACTATTTTGATTTCACATGAGCATGCTTCCCAAATTTTCAAATAACTTATTCAATTTAATTTCCTACTTTTTCATATCATCCCATGTTCCCATGAAATTCCCCACACTTAAATTATACACAATATCTATCTTAAGCTAACCAAGGATTCAACTTGGGATTTTTATTTTGTTTTTCTGCTTAAGGCTAGTAATGTGGTTTATAGAACAAGAGGGGATTAAAAAGCTCAAGGGGGTTAACAAGGGTGATGTAAAAGGTAGACTTATTTGAGATAAGTGAGCTAAACAAGTAATGGCCTCAATCATATGCAAGCATATAAATACAATAAATATTGGACATATAGAATGGAACAAAGCAAAGATTGCAATTATAGAGAAGAAAACACACAAGAATAAAAATTTATGGTTAAATAATGTAACCATGTAAATAAGCTCAAAATCTCACAGGTTGTGTATTTTTTGGCTCAAAAACCATGTTCCAAATATAACTTCAAACAAGTTTTAACATAAATTTTTTTTTAATTTAAATTAATGAAAATTTTCAAAGATAGGGTCTTAAAAGAATTTTATTACTTTAACCAAGTAGTAACTAGATGTCTAAAATCAAACAAATATGCAAACGAAACAACTAATTTAACAAAGAAAATTAAACATTGGTGCTAAAATATGAAGTGACTAACCCATGGAAGTCGGTATCGACCTCCCCACACTTAAAGATTGCACCGTCCTCGGTGTATGCTAAGATGTGCAGGTGGAGGGGTTGTTCCAACTGGCACTTTTCTCCAAAGATTGTGTAGATGGACTTGTCTTGTTTCCCCTTTTAGAAGTTTCTCCCTTTTTCCGTCTTCGGTGGCCAGCCTGAAAGAAGAGAAAAAGAAGGACAGTAATACCTAGAAGTAAAGATAAGAAAATAAATGAAGTATGGGTGGGATAATGCCAAATGATAAGGGTCTCAATTACATGGAAGCTTCAACATGTACCTGAGAAAACAATAGAAGCCATGACATACCAATGGTGCAAAATTTGCAACAATGGGGAAGAGAGTGGGGGAGGAGAGATAATATAAATTCATGTCAATGCAAAAGTAATACAAATATAAAAGATTGGCATTGATTTAAATAATATTACTCAATCAGAATTAAACAAGTCACTAAGCACCAAGAAAATACCAGAAAAGATATAACAGTTGAATAAGAACATTTGAACACCAATGGTAAAATAATAAATTTAGAAAAGAAAATAAAAATATACAAAATTAAAATGCAATGAATGAAAGTATAAAATAAAATAAAAGATAAGAAAAATGAGAAGGGAAAGAAATAAAGTAAGAAAGAAAGAAGAGAGAAGAAAAGATAGAAGAAATTAGGGTTGGGGAAGAAAAGATAAGATAATTGGCTGATCTGGATAAGTTGTGCGGCGCAAGTGACGCGAAAACGTGGGGGTCGCGGTCGTGCGACTTGCGCTTGAATCAATTGACACGGTCGCGTCGGTCACGCGGACGCGTGATGCATTTTGTGCTACTGGCGCGAGGGCAGCATCGCGCTCGCACAACTCTCTGTTCAAAATGCATTATTGCCAAATATCAGGGTGACGCGGTCGCGTGGTCGACGCGATCGCTTGAGTGGTCATCACAGGGATGTGACGTGGACGCGTGAGCCATGCGTCCGCGTGGTAAGGCTGGGCGTTCAGCACCAGTCCAGCACCATTCCAGCATAACTTTCGGATATGCACCTTTTTCACGTCGATTTTCATGTCACGCGGCCGCGTGGGTGACGCGGTCGCGTGGGAGGCCAAAGTTCCCACATGACGCGGACGCGTCAGCGACGCGATCGCGTGGATCAATTTGTGCCAACGGCAAGCCTCCAGCCACGCTATCGCGTGACTCTCTGTTCGATTTTTTTCTTCCCAATGCACTGGCGACGCGGACGCGTCAGTGACGCTGCCGCGTCGCGTGCGTGCTTCTCTTTTTTTTAATGCAGTATTAATATGAATGCGATGAAAAACTCCAGGTTCAATATAATAAAATAAAATAAAACTCGAAAACAAATAAAACTAACTAAAAATGAAAAAGGAACGATCATACCATGGTGGGTTGTCTCCCACCTAGCACTTTTAGTTAGAGTCCTTAAGTTAGACATTTGGTGAGCTCCCTGTTATGGTGGCTTATGCTTGTATTCATCCAGGAATCCCCACCAGTGTTTGTACTTCCAGTAACCTCCGGCGTCCCAAACTAGGCATGTAAAGCCCTTAAGAAGCTTCAAATAGATTCTTAGGCTCCCGGGGTGACAAATATCAAAGCAGATTCCAGGATCCCAAACCTTGCTTTTACACTCATTTTTGTTGGGATTTGTATTTTTCCAGCCGGGTGATAAGTAATTTGAATTCTCACTGCAGCTACCAAACAACTTTCTAGACCCATTCAATTGAGCTCTACACCAACCCTTGCATTTAAACTTTGAGCTTCCAACCATAATGAATCTTGCAGGACAATTCTTACCACTGACCATCTTCCTCTTACTCTTTATGCCACAAAGAGCTCTAAGTTGACCATTCGTCTCCAGTAGCCCATATTCAAGTGGAATTAGAAAGCTAAGGGATATGAATTTTACCCACTTGAATGTTGTGAAGGATGATGGCAACTTATGAGGAGGGGTTTCTAATGAACTTTCAAGCTCCACTCCTTTGTGTTCTTCTTTGACAACTACCACCTCTTTGCAAGCTTCTTCAATATCAACCTCTTCCTTTTGGTGGCTTTCTTCCAATTCAATCTCTTCTTCATTGTTTACCAAGGGCATCGGAGGTTGTGCTTCTTCTTCTTTAATTTCCATCTCTTGACCAACCTCTTCCAAGTCTTCAACTATTATATGCCTTGGAGGTTGTACACCCTTATCAACATCAAATGCAACCGTCTTGGAAGGAGGTTCTATGTCTTGACTTTCCCATGGAGGTTCAGCATCTCACAAGTCTTCAACCACTTTTTCCTCTTTAATAATTACTGCTTTGTCCAGTAGTTTTAATATAAAATCGTACTCATCCTTGATGATTTTCTTTCCATGACAACTCCTTTCAACTATTCTTTCATCTTCAAGGATCTTTACTACCTTCACCTTTAGGGCCTCCTCTAGCTCCTTATGAAGTATGGATTCGCGAAGATGATCCCTTTTCTCTTGTTCCATGTCAATAGCATCATTGGGATCATGTTGCTCTTGGATTGATGGATGTGGGTGCTCTTCCATGGATGGTGGTGATGGGATGCAGAGATCATTCTGTGGTTGAAAAGGAAGTGCACTAGAGCTTGAGGGTTGATTGTTGAAGGTATTTGGTGGTCCGATTTGGGCGACGAGAGCTTGTATAGTAGAGTTTAGATCAGTAAGTGCTTTCTCCATGGAGGTTTGGGGTGGATAGGAGGGTTCATTTGGCTCATAAGGTGGTTGGTATGGTGGATACGGGTTAGGGTCATGTGGAGGTGAATGGTGTAAAGGGGCTTGTGAGTTTGGTGGTTCAAAGGTATGTTAGGGAGGTGGTTCATAAGCATATGATGGGGGTCCATCATATCTATCATCTTGGTATGCATTGTAGAGTGGTCTTTGCCCATGATATCTTGGAGGGTGTTGTTGCCTAAAGAGTTGATCAGATCCTCTTGGCTCCATCCATCTTTGATTGCTTAGACCTTGATGCATATTCCTGTTATAGCTTCCACTCCTTTCAATAGATTTAGAACCAAACTCAAAGCGAGAGGGGTGAGAATTCATTGTAGCTAATAAAAATTAAAAACAAAAATAAAAACAAATTTAAATTAAAAAGTTTATTGAAATTTAAATTTTGAATTTGAAAATTAAATTTTGAAATTTGAAAATTAAAATTTGAAATTTGAAATTTGAAATTTAAATATTGAATTTTGAAATTTGATTTTTGAAATAAGATAAGATAAGATTTTGAAAAAGATATGATTTTTTTGAAAAAGATTTGAATTTTGAAATTTAAATTTTGAAATTTTAAATTTTGAAATTTGAAATTTGAATTTTAAATTTGAGTTTTGAAAATTGAAATTTGAAGTTTTGAATTTTAAATTTTGAATTTTTGAATTTAACAAGGAAAGAGAAAAACAATAAAATGACACCAAACTTAAAATTTTTAGATCAAAACGAAGAAAACAACTAAGAACAACTTGAAGGTCAAGATGAACACGAAGAACAACTTGAAGATCAAGATGAACACCAAGAAAAAAAATTTTTGAAAAATTTTTAATAATTAAATAAAAACCAATAACCTCTTAATTTATGAAAAAAGCAAAAATAAACACAAAAATAAAAACAAATAAACAAGTAAAAAGCAAATATTTACAATAACTAATAATAAGGCACACGTTTGCAATTCCCCGGCAACGGCGCCATTTTGAAAGAACTGAAGATTGATGGTTTAGAAGTTATAGTAAACTCTCGTTGCAAGTATAGTTACTAAACCAAGCAATCAACCTTTCTTACAAAAGTTTTGGTTGTCACAAGTAACAAACCCCTTTAAAATTGATAACCGAGTATTTAAACCTCGGGTCGTCTTCTCAAGGAACTGCAGGAAAGTATGTTCTTATTATTGGTTATGAAGATTGTAAATCGGGGTTTTGAAGATAAGGAACGAGTAATTTAAATTACAATTAAAATAAGTAAATGACTGCAAAATAAATAAATAACTGTAAAACACACTTTTGGCAAGGTATGAGAAATTGGAAGTCCTATCCTAGTTATCCTTATCAAT
>NC_029794.2:55136178-55166768 GCF_000816755.2 Arachis ipaensis
ATGGTTTAGAAGTTATAGTAAACTCTCGTTGCGAGTATAGTTACTAAACCAAGCAATCAACCTTTCTTACAAACTTTTTGGTTGTCACAAGTACAAACCCCTAAATAAATTGATAACCGAAGTATTTAAACCTCGGGTCGTCTTCTCAAGGAACTGCAAGGAAGTATGTTCTTATTATCGGTTATGGAGATTGTAAATCGGGGTTTTGAAGATAAGGAACAAGTAATTTAAATTGCAATTAAAATAATTAAATGACTGTAAAATAAATAAATAGCTGTAAAATAAACTTTTGGCAAGGTATGAGAAATTAGAAGTCCTATCCTAGTTATCCTTATTAATGATGATGAAAATTGAATCTTAATTCCACTTAGTTAACCTTTGCTAGAGCAAGGGAAGGTCAAGTGACTAATTAGTTAGATCCTCAAATCCTAGTTAATCCCTAAGGAAAGATTGGGATTATTGAAGTTCAATTCAATTAGCAAAGATAACGATTATCAATCATGTTGAGTTTGATAACTCCTGAGTTACTGATTTCTTAACCAAGACCAAAAGGAGAAAAATAAATCTACAGGAATAAAAATGTCTTCAGATTGGGAATAACAATAACATAAATAAAAGAGAGCAATTGTAAACTGAAATACCTCAAATAACATTAATTCAAAAGAGTAATCTGTAACATAGAAGAATTTATAAATAAAATTGAGAAAATAATAAAAAGGAATATTGAACCTGGTAAAAAGAGATAATCCTGAAAGCGAATAAAATTCTAATCTAAATCCTAATCCTAAAGAGAGAGGAGAGAATCTCCCTCTCAAAACTAAATCTAAATCATGAGAAGTGAATTATGAGAGCATCCTTATGAATGGATGCATTTTCCTACTTTATAGCCTCTAATCTGTGTGTTCTGGGCTGAAAATTGGGTCAAATACAGCCCAGAAATCACCGGAGAAGAAATCTGCCACGCTGGTTTTTCGTCATTGCGACGCGTCCGCATGGAGCACGCGATCGCATCAGCTAGCGTCAAGGCAACTATTGCATATTATATATCAAATTGAAGCTCCGGACGTTAGCTTTCCAACGCAACTGAAACCGCATTGTTTGGATCTTTGTAGCTAAAGTTATAGTCGTTTGAGTGCGAGGAGGTCAGGTTGGACAGCTTAGCAATTCCTCCAACTTCTTGTATTCCTTCCACTTTTGCATGCTTCCTTTCCATCCTCTGGGCCATTTCTGTCCTGTAATCTCTGAAATCACTTAACACACATATCAAGGTATCTAATGGTAATAAGAGAGGATTTAAACATAGGGAACTTAAGGCCAAAGAAGCATGTTTTCAATCAAAGCACATAATTAGGAAGGCAAATGTAAAACCATGCAAATAGTATGAATAAGTGGGTAAAGAGTTGATAAAAACCACTCAATTGAGCACAAGATAAACCATAAAATTGTGGTTTATCAGTCTCACTCCATGTGAAAGGGGGGAGAAATTAGGGTTAGTTTAGGATCATGTAGGTCATTTTCTAGAGGGAGAAGCTCCCCCTTCTCTCTATAGTTTGGTTTCTTTGTAATTTCTCTTTTTAATTCTTGTTTTCATCTAGTTTCTTCTACCCTTCTTTGTTCTATTGTCTTAATTTCCTTAGTTTATCTAGTTAATTTCTCATTTTGGCTACTTTTTATGTTTATGAGCACCCTTGTTATTTTGATTTCCTTTTAATGCAATTTATGTTTTGTGTTCCTTTATTGCTTAATTATGTTTTTATTCTTACTTTCCTTTCTTGGTAGTTGTAGAATTTATTATTTCTTGTTATTTTATAATGCTTTCTTTTCATGCCTTCCAAGTATTTGATAAAATACTTGGTTGGATTTTTGCCTAGTTTTTCACACTCTTGGTTGGGAAATTGGGTGATTGGGTGAACTTGAGTTGTGGATGTCCTTTCCACATTGTGTGACGATTGTTAATTGATTTGGTTTCCGCTAACACTAAGCCTTCCATTAATAGAGTTGGTAAGGACTTGTGGATTGGGATCAATTATTCCCTTTTGACTAATTCTCGATGTTAGAATTGACTAATTGGGATTAATTCAACACAATTACCATGCTTGTGGTCCATAACTAGGATAGGAATCCCTAATTCTCCAATTGCTACCAAGAGTCCTTTTTACCATTTCATTTCCTTTTTATTGCTTTAATTGCTTTCCATTTAATTACTTGCCATTTTAATTTCTTGCCCCTTATTATCAAAACCCCAAATCCCCTATAGCCAATGATTGAGCACCTAATTGCAACTCCTAGGGAAAATGACCCGGGAGTCTAAATACTCTCGACTTATATTTGCTTTGAATTGTGACAATTCCTTAAATTAAAATTTGATTAGGGAGTTAATTGTTGATTTAGACTATACTAGCAACGAAGAAATTCTATTTTGTGAAAATCTAGATTGACAATAAATTCTCTTTATCAAATTTTTGGCGCCGTTGCCGAGAAATGAAATTGAGTGCTAACTTTAGGTTGTTGTAAATACGTTGATAGTGTAAATATCTTACGTTTTGGTTGTTTGGTCATTTATGTTAATATCCAAGTGTTTGTTTTTCTTGTTTGTTGACGTCTTTTGTTTTTATTTTCCACTTTCTCTATGAGCTATCACCTTTGTTGCTTGGAACTTGGTTATAAGTCTTTTGTAGGGTATGATGAATTCAAATTGGGATTGCTTCATGGAGTGGGAGAATCAATTTAGGGAGGAACCATTTGCGTATGATCAGCACTCATGGCAAACACCTCCTCTATACTACAACGAGCCAAACCATCCCCTATGTGAGTATCAAAACCAAAGATATGAAAGATACCCCATACACAACCCTCAACCACCAAACCTTCAAGTACCACACCCTCCACCTCCATGGAATCAAGATACTTATACATCTTTCCATCAACCATATAAACCAACACATCCTTATACACCACCTCAACACACTCACCCATATAATACACCTCCCAACTATACAAACTTTTCCCAACCATTGAACCCTCTTCACTTCAACATGAAGTCCCCCAACCCTTGTTCTAAGAACAAGAAGACCTTCAAGCATTCTTCCAAGAGCAAGAAGGGTTCCGAAAGAAGCAATGGGAGTTAATGGCTACCATAGCCGAAGCGATGAACTACTTGACCTCACTACACTCAAGCAATCAAGACATCTCCCTTGAGGAATGGGGTGGATTAACTAAGGAGTGTAGAGAAGAAGAGAACATGCAGCCTCAAGAGAAAAAAGTGGAGTTAGGGATTGAATCACAAGAGGTAAAAGGAGAATTGAGGGAGATTGATCAAGATGGGGATTCCATCATTGATGATTTTTTGTCCTCCTTGGACAATCCCCTTAATAACCCTAATGAGCCTCTTCCCATTGAGTTTGAGAGAGACATAGAGGTAGACTTCTCGCAACCTCCGTATTTTGATTTGAGTGATGGGGAAGAGGAAGTTGGTGAGGAAGCAACTCCGGTCCAATAACACTTTGAGTTGGTGGCAATTTTATCTATGAGCTTCGTTGGCCCCCATCAATAAGCTATCTTGGGACGGATTACCAACTCTAGGTCCTTCCTAGGTTGGTACATGGTAAAAGGGTGGATGTTGGTTACCTAAGGAGTTCAAGGCATAAATGGTGCAGCATCCAATTAGGAGGATTCCAGGATCTCATTGGGTGCTTCAAAGGTGCTTGGAGAGGTTGTTCATCCAAGGGCACAGGTGAAAGTCAACAAGAGGATGATAGAGAAACCAATATGTGGGATCCGGGCATACACCTCTACAACCAACAATTTTGGATCCCAATTTCTTGCTTGAGGTTGCTTGAGAGCTTAATGTACTTCATTTGGAATCTCGGAGGATTTTGGAAGAGCAAGCATGGTTGGCAACTGATAAACCCCATTTTTAGGGTTTATCATGTGTAGATTTTAAGGATTTTATCAATGATCTTCCACACTTATTCATGTAAAACTGCATTATTTTGTGTTCCTCTCCCTACTTTGCCTCATAGATGAAAACATGCTTCTTTTGTATCAAAAATTGATATATTGTAATCCTCCTCTGTTACCATTCGATGCCTTGATCTATTTGTTAAGTGGTTTCAGAAGTTATAGGGCAAAAATGGCTAAGAGGAGTGAAGTAAGCATGCATGAGTGGAAGGAGCATGGAATAAATTAAAGTTTTGAAGTTTGGACATGGGCGCGCGCGCACACCATGCGCGTACGCGCAGATGAGCACCCCTAGAGCCAGCTCAGTAGAGCCGAACGAGAAGCCAGCGCGCTTACATCGCTGTGCCATATTTCCTATGACGCGCGCGCGCACCGTACGCCTATGCGTAGGTTGCGAAAAATCCCAGGGGCGCGTACGCGTACTGTGCGCGTATGCGCCGATGTGCGCACGTGATTTTTTAAAAGGAAAATGTGACCAGCGATTTCAGGGGATTCCAGGCCCAGTTTTGGAGCAGAATTTTGGAGGGAAAAGCTTAAGAAGACCAAGGATTAAGGGGGTTAGAAAAATTAGTCATAATTCTAGATATTTTGGGTAGTTAGTTACATTTTGTTTTTAGAGAGAGAAATTCCAACTTCTCTCTAGGATTTCACTTTCTCCATTGCAATTCTCCTTTGATATCTTGGTGAGATCCATTGCTAATTCACTTTTACTTTGATACAAGTTGTAGATCTACTCTTCTTCTACTCTCAATTAATGCTCTTTTAATTCAATCTCTTAGATCTAGATTTGTGACTTTGCTATCTTGAATTGTGATTAATGAATTGAGGAATTTCATTCAATTACTTGATTATTGATGATTGTTTGGATTAGATAGCTTTAATTTAATTTTCTTCTCTCAATTTTATCATGTCTTCTATGATTGCCTACCAATTGTTTGTGATAATGACAACCCTGCTTATGGAGTAGATTTCTCTCACTTGGCTTAGGGATTGAGTTATTGGAGACACTTGAGTAGTGAATATCAATTGTTGAATAGGAATTGAGAATTGCTAATTTACTTGGAGTGTACTAAAGCTAGACTTCCCTAGGGTGAGACTAGGACTTGTGACTCAAGTTAGTTACTCTCACTTGACTTTCTTCTATTACTAGGGGGTTAACTAAATGAAGCAATAATCAACTCTTTCCACAATTGAAGGAAACTATAATGATGGAACTTCCAATAATTACCCCTTAGGCAAGGCTTTTATCCCAATTAATTGTTGTTTACTTTTGTTAGCTTGAATTCTTGGGATGAGTGGATAATTTATACGCTTTTTGGCTTTATTTTTAGGTAGTTTTTAGTATGATTTAGTTAGTTTTTACTATGTTTTTATTAGTTTTTATGCAAAATTCACATTTATGGACTTTACTATGAGTTTATGTATTTTTCTGTGATTTCAGTTATTTTCTGGCTGAAATTGAGGGACCTGAGCAAAAATCTGATTCAGAGGCTGAAAAAGGACTGCAGATGCTGTTGGATTCTGACCTCCCTGCACTCAAAATGGATTTTCTGGAGCTACAGAAACCCAATTGGCGCGCTCTCAATTGCTTTGGAAAGTAGACATCCAGGGCTTTCCAGCAATATATAATAGTCCATACTTTGCTCGAGTTGAGATCATGCAAACTGGCGTTTAACGCTAACTTTCTACCCTATTCTAGCGTTAAACGCCAGAACTGGCATAAAAACTGGAGTTAAACGCCAGAAACAGGCAGCAACCTGGTATTTAACTCTAAGAAAAGTCTCTACACATGGAAGCTTCAATGCTCAGCCCAAGTACACACCAATTGGGCCCTGAAAGTGGATTTCTGCACTGTCTATCTTAGTTTACCCATTTTCTGTAAACCTAGGTTATTAGTTTAGTATAAAAACTACTTTCAGAGATTTATTTTGTACCTCATAACATTTTTACACTTCATATTATATTTCTGATGGCATGAGTCTCTAAACCCCATGGTTGGGGTGAGGAGCTCTGTTGTGTTTCGATGAATTAATGCAATTACTACTGTTTTTCATTCAATCACGCTTATTTCTATTCTAAGATATTCACTCGTACTTCACCCTGATGAATGTGATGATCCGTGACACTCATCATCATTCTCACCTATGAACGCGTTCCTGACAACCACCTCCGTTCTATCTGCACTAGCTTGAGTGTGTATCTCTTAGCCTCCTGGTTCACGATCAGAGTCTTCGTGGTATAGGCTAGAATTATTGGCGGCCATTCCTGAGATCCGGAAAGTCTAAACCTTATCTGTGGTATTCTGAGTAGAATCTGGGAAGGGATGAATGCGAAGAGCTTCAAACTTGCGAGTGTTGGGCGTAGTAACAGACGCAAAAGAATCAATGGATTCTATTCCAACATGAGTGAGAACTGACAGATGATTAGCCGTGTGGTGACAGCGCATTTGGACCATTTTCACTGAGAGGATGGATGGTAGACATTGACAATGGTGATCCACCAACATATAGCTTGCCATGGAAAGAGACCTACGTGCATGAAGGAGAAGACAGTAGGAAAGCAGAGATTCAGAAGACAGAGCATCTCCAAAACCTCAATTTGTTCTCCATTACTGCATAACAAGTATTATTTATTTTCTGTTAATTACTTTTGCATAAACCCAACCATTTTTATTATTAATTTCTTGGCTAAGAATTACAAAATAACCATAGCTTGCTTCAAGCCAACAATCTCCGTGGGATCGACCCTTACTCACGTAAGGTATTACTTGGACGACCCAGTGCACTTGCTGGGTAGTGGTACGAGTTATGAAAAGTGTGATTTACAAAGAGTGTTTGCAGGCATTTGAAACTTTGAAAGCTAAGTTGGTCACAACACCAGTTATTTTTGCACCATACTGGACATTACAATTCGAACTAATGTGTGATGCCAGTGACCATGCCATTGGTGCAGTATTAGGACTGAGGGATAACAAGCTTCTGCATGTCATTTATTATGCTAGCCGTGTTTTAAATGATGCCCAGAAAAATTACACAACCACAGAAAAAAATTGCTTGCAGTGGTTTATGCCATTGACAAGTTTAGATCATACTTAGTAGGATCAAAAGTGATTGTGTACACTGACCATGCTGCTCTTAAATATCTACTTACAAAGCAGGATTCAAAACCCAGGCTCATAAGATAGGTGTTGCTTCTGCAAGAGTTTGATATAGAAATAAGAGACAGAAAAGGGACAGAGAACCAAGTGGCAGATCATCTGTCCCGGATAGAACCAGTAGAAGGGGCGCCCCCTATATTGAGATCTCTGAAACCTTTCCGGATGAGCAATTGTTTGCCATCCAGGAAACACCTTGGTTTGCAAATATTGTAAACTATAAAGCTGTAAGATTCATACCCAAAGAGTACAGCAGGCATCAAATAAAGAAATTAATTTATGATGCAAAGTGCTACCTATGGGATGAACCATATCTCTTTAAGAGATGTGTAGATGAAATAATCCGTAGATGTGTGCCAAAGAAAGAGGCACAGAAAATCTTATGGCATTGCCATGGATCACAATATGGAGGCCATTTCGAAGGTGAGCGAACAGCCACCAAGGTTCTCCAATGTGGCTTCTACTGGCCTACTCTCTATAGAGACTCCCGAGAGTTTGTACGTAACTATGACAGTTGCCAGAGAGCTGGTAATCTGCCTCATGGTTACGCCGTGCCTCAACAAGGGATCTTGGAGATTGAGTTGTTTGATGTATGGGGTATTGACTTCATGGGGCCTTTCCCACCATCATACTTAAACACATATATTCTGGTGGCAGTAGACTATGTATCTAAATGGGTAGAGGCAATTGCAACACCCACTAATGATACTAAGATAGTACTGAAGTTCCTTCAGAAATATATCTTCATCAGGTTTGGTGTCCCTAGAGCACTAATCAGTGATGGGGCACTCATTTCTGCAAAAAATAGCTTTACTCTGCTATGGTCTGATATGGAATTAGCCACAAAGTAGCAACTCCATATCATCCACAGACAAATGGACAAGCTGAAGTCTCTAATAGAGAACTAAAAAGAATCTTGGAATGGACTGTAATTACCCGTAGAAGGGATTGGGCAAAAAGCTTGGATGATGCTCTGTGGGCATACAGAACAGCATTCAAGACTCCTATAGGAACCTCTCCATACCAGCTTGTGTATGGCAAGCCCTGTCATCTGCCCGTGGAACTAGAGCATAAGGCCTACTGGGCAACCAGATTCCTAAACCTGGATGCTAAGTTAGCTGGAGAGAAGAGATTACTCCAGTTAAATGAGCTAGAGGAATTCAGACTCAATGCTTTCGAAAATGCAAAAATTTACAAGGAGAAAGCAAAAAGGTGGCATGATAAGAAACTGTCATCCAGAGTCTTTGAACCAGGACAAAAGGTTCTGCTGTTTAACTCTAGGCTCAGATTATTCCCCGGGAAACTGAAATCCCGGTGGAGGGAACCATATGTGATTACAAGTGTGTCACCATATGGCTATGTGGAGCTTCAAGACATTGATTCTAATAAGAAGTTCATTGTTAATGGACAGAGAGTCAAGCATTATCTTAAAGGCAATGTTGAGCAAGAATGCTCAAATCTGAGACTAGATTAAAAGCTTAGTAAGGTCGAGCTAAAGACAATAAAGAAGCGCTTATTGGGAGGCAACCCAATTTTTACTTATCTATGTTAATTTTCTGTTTTCCATTTTCATTTTTATGTTTTCTTTAGGATGATGATCATGTGGAGTCACAAAAATCAAAGCAAAATAAAAAACAGCATTAAAAATAGCTCACCCTGGAGGAAGAGCTTACTGGCATTTAAACGCCAATAAGAAGCATTAGACTGGCGTTTAACACCAGAAAGAAGCATCAAGCTGGCATTAAATGCCAGAAACAAGCACTAACTTGGCGTTAAATGCCAATAAAGGGAGAAAAGCTGGCGTTAAACGCCAGAAACAAGCAGCAACCTAGCGTTTAACGCCAGGATTGCACTCTATGGGCGTTTTGCACGCCTAAATGGAGCAGGGATGATAAGTCCTTGACCCCTCAGGATCTATAGACCCCACAGGATCCTCACCTACCCCACCTCTCTCTCTCTCTCCCACCTTTTTATAACACTCTTACCCAAATACCCTTCACCAATCACCTCCATCACCCTTACCCATCACCTCTTCACCAATCACATCCATTCACACATTACAACCACTACATAACTCTCTTTCCCAAATACCCTTCACCAATCACCTCTCCCTACCCCTATATAAACCCCTCACCACTCCTTCATTTTCACACATTACAACCACAACTTCTACCCCTTGGCCAAACCACATATCTCCCTTCACCTCCTCCATTTTCTTATTCTTCTACTACTTTCTTTCTTTTTTTGCTCGAGGATGAGCAAACCTTTTAAGTTTGGTGTGATAAAAGCATTGCTTTTTGTTTTTTCATAACCATTAATGGCACCAAAGGCCGAAAAAAAACCTCTAGAAAGAGGAAAGGGAAGACAATTGCTTCCACATCTGAGTCATGGGAGATGGAGAGATTCATCTCACAAGCCCATCACTAAGAAAAGGATGGAGCAAACAAGAGAGCCCACTCATGGACCTCAACAAGAGCATGAGGAAATTCTTCATCATGAAATCCCTGAGATGCCTCAAAGGATGCACTTTTCTCTACAAAACTATTGGGAGCAAATTAACACCTCCCTAGGAGAATTGAGTTCCAACACGGGACAACTAAGGGTGAAGCACCAAGAGCATTCTATCCTCCTCCATGAAATTAGAGAAGATCAAAGAGCTATGAGGGAGGAGAAACAAAGGCAAGGAAGAGACATTAAGGAGCTAAAGCACTCCATAAGATCTTCAAGAGGAAGAACTAGCCGCCATCACTAAGGTGGACCCGTTCTTTAATTCCCTTGTTCTTTATTTTTCTGTTTTCAAGAATCAACATACTGAACTAGGAGAATCAATAACACTATCTAAATTTTGAGTTCCTATAGATGCCAACCATTCTGAACTTCAAAGGATAAAGTGAGATGCCAAAACTGTTCAGAGGCAAAAAGCTACTAGTCCCGCTCATCTAATTGGAGCTAAGTTTCATTGATATTTTAGAATTTATAGTATATTCTCTTCTTTTTATCCTATTTGATTTTTAGTTGCTTGGGGACAAGCAACAATTTAAGTTTGGTGTTGTGATGAGCGGATAATTTATACGCTTTTTGGCTTTGTTTTTAGGTAGTTTTTAGTATGATTTAGTTAGTTTTACTATGTTTTTATTAGTTTTTATGCAAAATTCACATTTCTGTACTTTACTATGAGTTTGTGTGTTTTTCTGTGATTTCAGGTATTTTCTGTCTGAAATTGAGGGACCTGAGCAAAAATCTGATTTAGAGGCTGAAAAAGGACTACAGATGCTGTTGGATTCTGACCTCCCTGCTCTCGAAATGGATTTTCTGGAGCTATAGAAACCCAATTGGCGCGCTCTCAATTGCTTTGGAAAGTAGACATCCAGGGCTCAGCAATATATAATAGTCCATACTTTGCCTGAGTTGAGATCACGCAAACTGGCGTTTAATGCTAACTTTCTACCCTATTCTGGCGTTAAACGCCAGAACTGGCATAAAAACTGGAGTTAAACGCCAGAAACAGGCAGCAACCTGGCGTTTAACTCCAAGAAAAGTCTCTACACATGGAAGCTTCAATGCTCAGCCCAAGCACACACCAAGTGGGCCCCAGAAGTGGATTTCTACACTATCTATCTTAGTTTACCCATTTTCTGTAAACCTAGGTTATTAGTTTAGTATAAAAACTACTTTTAGAGATTTATTTTGTACCTCATGATATTTTTACACATCATATTGTATTTTTGATGGCATGAGTCTCTAAACCCATGGTTGGGGTGAGGAGCTCTGCTGTGTTTCGATGAATTAATGCAATTACTACTGTTTTTCATTCAATCACGCTTGTTTCTATTCTAAGGTATTCACTCGCACTTCACCCTGATGAATGTGATAATCCGTGACACTCATCATCATTCTCACCTATGAACGCGTGCCTGACAACCACCTCCGTTCTATCTGCACTAGCTTGAGTGTGTATCTCTTAGCCTCCTGGTTCACGATCAGAGTCTTCGTGGTATAGGCTAGAATTATTGGCGGCCATTCCTGAGATCCAGAAAGTCTAAACCTTGTCTGTCGTATTCCGAGTAGGATCTGGGAAGGGATGACTGTGACGAGCTTCAAATTTGCGAGTGTTGGGCGTAGTGACAGACGCAAAAGAATCAATGGATTCTATTCCAACATGCGTGAGAACCGACAGATGATTAGCCGTGCGGTGACAGCGCATTTGGACCATTTTCACTGAGAGGATGAATGGTAGCCATTGACAACGGTGATCCACCAACATATAGCTTGCCATGGAAGGAGACCTACGTGCGTGAAGGAGAAGTGATGCACGGAAAACTTGTCTCGCAACAAATTTCCTTCGGCAAGTGTACCGAATTTGTCGTCAAGTAAAAACTCACAATAGAGTGAGGTCGAATCCCACAGGGATTGATTGATCAAGAAACTTTAATTAGAGGAATGTTCTAGTTGAGCGAATTAGAATTTGAGTTGAGAATTGCAGAAAATTAAATGGCGGGAAAGTAAATAACAGAAAAGTAAATGCTAGAAATAAAGAGCTGAATGTAGATGACGGAAAGTAAATTGCAGAATCTTAAATGGGAATGGGGACATTGCTCATAAAAGTAAATGACAGAAATTAAAGAGAATGGGTAAGATCAGAAATGGGGAGTTCATTGGGCTCAGGAGATGTTGCATTCTCCGGATCAATTTCATTTTCATCTGTTCCTCAATCAATGCACTCATTGATCTCCTTGGCAATCTTAAGTGATCGAATTACAATTCCTTGTAATTCAATCTCTCAAATCTTGATCAATAGCCAATTCCTTGGTCAATTGCTCATGAGAAGAGATGAAGTATGGTCACTGACTATACCACATGCATTTCCCAAATCAGGTGTTGAGAGGATTATAGTCACATATCCATCCAAACCCAATTTGGTCCAGCATGAGAAAGCATTTCTAGCATGATCTCTTCATTCCTCTTTCAAGGTTCAGAAGAGATCCAAGTTTGAATAGCTTCTTTTCCAAGATAATTACCCAATTGGATGAAAATCGAAAGCTTTCAAGTAAAATCAAGAGAAAAGATAGAAGAAGAATAATGAAAACTAGTATTGATCCATCAAATTACAACAGAGCTCCCTAACCCAATGAAAGGGGTTTAGTTGTTCAGAGCTCTGGAAAATGAAAACAAAGATGGAGAATACATGATGAAACTAGAAGTGCAGAAAAAGTAAATATCGAGAGTAATTCTATGCCCAGAGGCTCCCTATAATTTCCAACTCCAAATTTAATTCAAAGCTACTCCTATATATACTACTCTTCTGTTCTTCTAGTTCGCTCTTCAAGTCTTGGGTATGGGCCTTTGGATCTTGAGTTTGAAGCAGTTCTCTTCTTCATTGGGCTTAGCATTACTTGCAGAGAGAAAGTGTGAAGTGGGCAGAGACTTTTAGCTCAGGACGTTAGTGGTGTTAACGTTCAGTAAAAATATAGGTTCGAGAACGTTAGTGACATTCAACTTTTTCACTAACGTTTCTCACCCAAGTAAGAGCCACGTTAACCTCAACGTTAGTGTTGCCACTAACGTTGCCTCTTTGTCCTTCGCGCACGTTATTGGGACTCACCTTTTCCAATAACATTGATAAGCCTCCCCCTTCCCTACGTTAGAGTCCATGTTAACTTAGTTAACGTGGCTCTTTTTAGCGTAGGCTTGCCAACCTTCGAGAACGTTAGTGACACTTAACATTGTCACTAACGTTCCAATGTGCCCCTTAGTTCCCACGTTAGAGTCCACGTTAACTAGGTTAACGTGGGAGTTAACGTGGCTCATTGTGGCTTGTGTTGGCTCCTTCCAACGTTAGTGACAATGTTGGGTGTCACTAACGTTGTCGACCACCTAGTTTCTTCACGTTAGCTTCCACGTTAACTAGGTTAATGTGGGAGTTAACGTGGCTACTTGTGACTTTGCCAACGTTAGTGAGAAAGTTGAATGACACTAACGTTGGCGTCCCCTTTTCTTCATAACGTTAGAGGCCTCGTTAACTAAGTTAACGTGGCAACTAACATGGCCACTTATGAGCTTGGCCCAACGTTAGTGATAATGTTAAGTGTCACTAACGTTGGCTCCATTTCCTTTCTTCCACGTTAGAGTTCACGTTAGCTTAGTTAACGTGACTCTTAACGTGGGCAATGATGGCTTTGAAAGCGTTATTGGCAATTACTTTTCTCATTAACTTTGCAAGTTACTCCCATTCCACGTTAGTTTTAACGTTAGTGTAACTAACGTAGCCACTAGTGTGGTTCTTCTTTGCTTCCTTTGTCCTGAAATCAAGCAATAAAGTGCATCAAAGTTCTAGTCCAAGTCATGGGAAATGCAACATCCAATTTGTCATTAAATTCATGCAAAATCCTCATGAAATCATGTAAAGTGTACAATGTATGCTTGAATCAAGATGTAAGTGAATATCTACCCAAAACTAGCTTATTTCCTAAGAAAATGCATGAAACTACCCTAAAAACAGTAAAGAAAAGGTTAGTGAAACTGGCCAAAATGCCCTGGCATCAAGAAGACAGTAGGAAAGCAGAGATTCAGAAGACAGAGCATCTCCAAAATCTCAATCTATTCTCTATTACTGCACAACAAGTATTATTTATTTTCTGTTAATTACTTTTCATAAACCCAACCATTTTTATTATTAATTTCCTGACTAAGAATTACAAAATAACCATAGCTTGCTTCAAGCCAACAATCTCCGTGGGATCGACCCTTACTCACGTAAGGTATTACTTGGACGACCCAGTGCACTTGCTCGTTAGTGGTACGAGTTGTGAAAAGTGTGATTTACAATTCGTGCACCATCTTGCACCAACTCTCAAAACCACAAAAGACTTCCTAATCAATGATGTGCATTCTAAGGCAATTCCGAGGGAGAACGACCCAGGATCAATACTCTCGATCATAGATTTTAGAATTGTCTGATGTGATATTTGCGTGTTGGTTAGACTATACTCACGATTGGATTCATTGCTAATTTCTAACCGGCATACAAATATTTCGGTTCATCAAAATGGCGCCGTTGCCGGAGAATTGCTTATGTGTGCCATTCTATTGGTTAGTGCGAATATGTTAATATGTGGATATTTGCATTTCTCTCTTGATTGTTTGTTTGTTTGATTCTTAGTTAGGATTAATCTTTGTTTAAATACCAATTGATGTCATGAGCTTCTTATCTCCTTCATTGTATGATGCGTTCACTACCAAATCCGAGCTTGGCCCCATTTGATTCAGAAATTGAAAGAACTTCGCTTCATATTAGGCAAGCTCGGAGGTGGTTAGCTTTTGAGGAAGGTGAAAAAGTTCTTACCAACTCACCAACTATATCATCGTCATCCAACGAAGGCACCAATTACTCTTCCGTTGTTACTACTAATAGTTCTTCTTTTGATCTAGGTGTTGACGATATGGCCGCTCCAAGGAGAGTTACTCTCAAGGAAGCGGGTGCACCGGATTTTGTTCTCCAACCTCTCCATGTACTTCATCCCAACTTGAATGCAAACTTTGAACTCAAGACCGCCCTCATCAATCTTCTACCAAAGTTCCATGGACTTCCCACACAAGATCCAATTAGATACCTCAAGGACTTTCATGGTGTATGCTCAACCACTAGGCGGGAAGGATCCGATGAAGTGGCCATATGGTTGTTTGCCTTCCCTTTCTCTCTTGAGGAAAGAGCCAAGGAGTGGTTTTATACCTTACCTAGTGATGTTATCTCCGATTGGGACTTGCTTAGGAGAGAATTCCTTTATAAATTCATGCCCGTAGAAATGACGGACAAACTAAGGAAGGATATCTCATGTATTGTACAAGGTGAAATGGAAACTTTATATGAATATTGGGAGCGGTTCTGCAAAACTTCTTGACTCATGTCCCAACCACATGATTGACACTCAAATATTACTTAGCTATGTGTGCCAAGGCATGAGGGAGCAAGATAAGAATTTATTGGATGCTTCAAGCAACGGTTCTTTGTCAAAGTATAGGACGGCGAAGGAGGCATGGCAACTCATTACCGACTTGGCCGAGTCCACTCAACATGCTAGACGGAGAGCCAACCGCCCAGAGGCTGTGAATGAAGTTTCTTCTAGTGGTGAGACCGCTACCCTTACAAAGACCTTGTGTGAAATGACAAGCCTTCTAAAGCAACTCCAAGTGAATCAACCACAACCTCCACCCTCTCCTCAACATCAAAAAAGCCAACAATTGGACCCCCAAAAGTGTGTGGCATTTTCTCATGCTACTCCCACTACACGGATTAATGTCCAAGTCTCCAAGAAGATAACACTCTAGCGGCTACCCACAACTTTTATGATCGCCCTTACTATGAACGTGCTAATCAATGATACCTGATAAACCCCGATTTTGTGGTTTATCTTGTGCTTAATTTGGGGGATTTTATCACCTTTTTTCATATTTATTCAATGAAATAGCATGGTTTTGCAATTCTCCCTTGATTTGTGCTTAAATGTGAAAACATACTTTTTAGGCCTTAAAATAGCTAAATTTAATTCACTTTAATTCCATTCGATACCTTGATATGTTTGTTGAGTGATTTCATGTTCATAAGGCAAGTATTGGATGGAAGAAGTGAGGAAAAAAGCATGCAAAGTAGGAGAACTCATGAAGAAATGAAGGAACCGCAAAGCTGTCAAACCTGACCTCTTCGCACTCAATTGACCATAACTTGAGCTACAGAGGTCCAAATGAGGCGGTTCCAGTTGCGTTGGAAAGCTAACATCCGGGATTTCAAAATTATATAAAATTTGCCATAGTTGCTTTGCGTTTAGGGGCGTGTAAGCCGATGGAGCAACATGATTCACTAAAGTGAAATCGTGGCCAGTGATTTGTAGCTCATTTTGGGCCCAATCCAACTCATTTCTGATGCTATTTCATGCAGAATTCAAGCTTGGGCAATGGGGGAGCAATTATTTGTTGTTTTGGCATCATATATATTAGTTTCTAGAGAGAGAAGCTCCATCTTCTATCTAGAATTAGGGTTCTTAGGCTTATTTCCATCTTAGATCTAGGTTTTGATTATTGTTCTCATCTTGTTTCTTCTACAATTTCATGCTTCTACACTTTGCTTCTCTTAGTTTTCTTGTTAGTTTCCCTTTTATGCTCTCTTTTATGTTCATGGATGCTCATGTTGGATTTAGATCTCTTTTAATGAAATTTAATGTTTGATGCCTTATAATTGTTGATTTGAGTTGTTGAGTTACATTCTTGCAATTGGTAGTTGGTAGATTTATTATTCTTGCACATTTACCATGCTTTCCCTACACACTCACCAAGTGTTTGACAAAATGCTTGGTTGGGCTTTAGAGTAGATTTTGAGCATTCTTGGCTTGGGAAGAGTAATTGGGCAATCTTGAGTCATGAATACCCAATTTTCATTGGTGATCAAGAGTTGTTAGTTAATATCATTTTCAATGACTCTAATCTCTTGTTAATTCAATTAGTGAGTTGATTAGGATTTTTGATTTCAGATTAACTAGTCTTGTTTAACTTTCTCTAATGGAAGATAACTTACACCTTCCTCCAACATTGGGGATGACGAAATAAGATAAATTCTCGGTAAGTATTGTTGTGATTAATGACTAGGATAGAAAGCCTATGATCTCAAACCTTGCCATGAATGTCTCTCTTTATTAATTGCTTTCTTTAATTGCCTTCTTTACTTTTCTTATCATTTATTTTATTTTTCCTTTTATCAATCAAACCCCCTTTGTTCCTTCACAGCAAATAATTGCTCACTTCATTGCAATTCCTTGTGAGACGACCTGGAGTCTAAATACTTTGGTTAATTCTTATTTGGGGTTTGTTACTTGTGACAACCAAATTTTTGATTGGGAGGACTGTTTGTTTGTGTAGAACTATACTTACAACGAGAATTCATTCATTTGTGTGAAATTCTATACCATCAAAGAATTTGCTCATTAAAATGGCGCCGTTGCCGGGGAGTTGCAATGGTGCTTTGTGATTGGCTATTATGAATATATGAATATATTTGTCTTTTGTTTGTTTGTTAGCTTTTGTTAGGATTAGGACTTGTTGCTTATTTTTGTAGCTTTTGTTTTTATTTACTATTATGAATTCTTACCCCTTTGGCTATGAGTTTGGCTCAAATTATGTTGTAGGGAATGGAAGCTACATTGAGGATGTGCATCAAGGATGGAAAAACCAAAGATGGGAGGAGCCTCAAGGGATTGATCAACCTTCTTGGCAACAACAACCTCTGGACTCTTATGGGTATAATCCTAATCCTAATGCATATCAATCTAATGGATGTGGTGACCCTTATTGTGATTGTCAACAACCACCACCATATGCCTATGAATTACCTCTTCAACATAATTTTGAACTACCTTACTCACAAGCCTCTTTTCACCAAACACTTCCATATGACCCTAGTCCTTACCCACCATACCAACCGCCTTATGAGCCATATGAACCATACACAAAACCACCACAATTCCAACATAACTACTCCCAAGAATCACCTCCATATACACCATTTCCGTACCCTTACCAATATGAGCCACCTTCCAGCTACAACACCTTTCACTTAAACAATGAACCCTCTCTTCTACCACCACCCCCTGATGAAGCCCTTATGCTAGAACTAGTAGATCTTAACTCTCAATTCCAAAGGCAATAAGAGGGGATGGAGAAGGAGTTTAAGGAGCTAGAAGCCAAGATGGCTATCCTAGTGGAAGCCATTAGCAATATGGCCTCCTCCTCCTAACTAAGCCTAAGCAACCAAGGCACTCCCATTGACGAATGTGGAAAAGCAATTAAGGAGCATAGTGAGGGAGTGAGTTTAGAGCTTCAAGGTGAAGAAGAGGAGTTGAAGCAAGAATTGCCACAAGGGGAGAAAGTTAAGACAATTGAGCCAGAAGGAGTGGTTGAAGACCTAGGAGATGTTGGAAGTCTATGAGAATGTAGAATCATAAAGCCCTCTTCCAAGAAGCTTGACATTGATGTTGAGGAGGGTGTACAACCTCCAAGGCATATCATGGTGAAAAACTTTGAAGAGGTTGACCAAGAGATGGATTCAATCATTGAGAAATTCTTATGTACAATTGAATCCTCTCCCATTGGGCTTGACATAGAGAGTGAAAAAGAAGATACCTCACCTCCCATACCCTTGGTAAGCAATGAAGAAGAGATTGAATTGGAAGGAAGCCACCAAGAGGAGGAAGTTGAGTAAGAAGCAAGCTCCATCATTGAAGATGATTCCACACCAACTAATGAGTCTTTTGGAATTGATGAATCTCCTTCATTGTGTTGTGAAATCGATGACAAGGAGGACCGTGCACCACCTCCGATACATGGTTTGAGCAATGAAGGGTGTATGGAAGAAGTTGGTGAGCAAGGAATTGAAGTTGAAGAAGCTTGTAAGGAAGTGGAAGATGCAAAAGAAGAGCACAAGGGAATGGATCTCACATTGGCTAAGTATGGGGAGGTTTCGCTTCCTAAGTCACCATCATACATAACATTCAAGTGGGTAAAATCCTTATCCCTAAGCTTTACCTTCTCACTTGAATATGGTTTGATTGAAAATGATGGTCAACTTAGAGCTCTTTGTGGAGTTAAGAATAGGAGAGAGTTGTGTAGTGGATGAAAACATCACTCTAGGTTCATGATGGTTGCATGCTCAAAGTTGAATGGCAATGGTTGGTGTAAAACCAAATTGCATGGGTATAGGAGAATGTTTCGAGGTCTAATTGAGAATTCACAAGCCTTGTCACCCAAATTTAACTATGGTAGTCAACGAGAAGATGGGTGTAAGAACAAGGTTTGGGACCCCGGAATCCATTTCAACATTCAACACTATTGGGGCCTTGTCATCTACCTAAGCTTACTTGAAGGCCTTGTGCGCCTAATTTGGGATCCCGGTGGACATTGGAGATGCAAACAATGGTGGGGATTCAAGGATGAATTCAAGCATAAACCACCCTAGCAAGGACCCCCACCAAATGTCCAACTCAAGGACTTAAACTAAAAGTGCTAGGTGGGAGACACCCCACCATGGTAAACTCTTTTCATTTTTCTCTTTTGTAAATATTGGTAGAGTAGGTTTGATTTCATATTTTGTTTTGTTTGTTGAGTTTATTTGGTAGTATAATATGTTAAATAAGGTTTTATGGTATTTTGGTAGATGTTTGGAGGTTTAGAATGCTTGGATTGGTGCAAAAACATAGAAAAATTTTGAAAAACAGAGCACCATCCACGCGTACATGCACTGCACGCGTACGCGTGCATTAAGCATTTTCACCCCTCCACGCACACGCGCCATGTGCGCGTACGCGTGGATTGAAAAATTCATCCCTCCATACATTGACCCGAGAGTTGTGCCTACACTACGTCAGCACCATGCCTGAGGCACAAACCAACCCGCGCGTACGCGCCAGGGTCCTTGAAGCTAATTGCACAATGCACGCGCATGCACGCTGTGCGCGCGTGCACCGATAGCGCCACCTGCCCTCCTGGTACATGTTCCAGAGAGTTGGGCTAACCTTGGGCTGACACTGTGCCTCGCGCATAATCTCACCCACGTGTGCGCGCACCTGGCATGTACGTGCCCTTCGGCCAAACTGCGCATCGGCGTGTAAGCGTGCATGACGTGCCCGTGCCGGTAAAAAAAAAAGAGAGTTTTTTTTCTCATCTTCCATTTTCTTTTGTCCATTGCATTCGCATACTTTTATTCTTTGCATTTTCATTTTGTTTTTATAGCTTGTTTTTACCTTCTTTTTTTTTCGAGCTTCTTATTTGAATAATGGTGTTGCATTTTCCTACTCAATTGTTGAGAATTTCATGGTTAATCTTGGTGCTTATTTACTTGTTTGATATTGTTGGATGATGAAACTTTTAAATCAATGCTTAATCTTGTATGACTCTTATATTCTTTGTGCATTGATATGAACTTGCATGTCTTTCATGACCTACTCTTTCTAGTCGAACTTGATGATTTTGAGTGCTCTTCATGCTTTGACTTTACTCTTGTATCAAGTGTTAGTTAATATGCCTTAGCTTACATTGTTTTCTCACTCACATGTTGTAGCTACCATGCAATGAGAACCTTACTCTTATTTGGCATTAGCCCTCGCCTATGTTCTATTTGCTTTGATATCTTTGTTGTAGGCTTAATTTTCTTTCTTTTTCTTTCCTTTTAGGTTAGCCACCGAAAGAGGAAAAGGAAAAGCTTCTAAATGGGGCAACAAACAAATTCATCCGCACAACCTTTTGGAGGAGCTCATCAATTGTAGCAACCCGTCCACCTTCCTCTTCTTTGCATGCACCGAGGACGGTGCAAATCTTTAAGTGTGAGGAGGTTGTCCGACCGATTTCCATGGGTAACAATTTCTTTCTTTCAACACCGATTCTTGATTTCCTTTGCTAGTTAGTTGTTGCGTTGCATGAGTAGTTAGAATTTGTACATATTTCACCATTTCTTTTTATGTTAGGACAACTTGGTTATGGTGATGATTTCTTTTCTAAGAAAAATTGTTTTAGGGCACCCTACCAATTTGAAAAATTTTTTTGTGATAAACTTGCTTGAAGAATTTATTTTGGAACATGGTTTTTGAGCTAAGAACACAAGCATGTGAGTTTTGAACCCAAATTGTGTGGTTACATCTTATAACCACTTATTTTCCATTCTTGTGTGTATTATTCTCTCTCTATGATTGTAATCTTTGACTTGTTTGATTCTTTATGTCCATTATTCCATGTATACATGCATTTATATGATTGAGGCCATCATTTTATTTAGCTCACTTACCCAAATAGCCTACCTTTCATCAACTATTGTTAGCCACTTTTGAGCCTATTTAATCCCTTTTGTTCTTAATTGTAGCACATCACTACCCATAAGAAAAAAATAATAAATGTCCTTAATTTGGATCTTTGATTAACTTAGGCTAATGAAGGTGTGTATCATTTGGGTATGGGAAACTTGGGACATTGGTTGAGGTAAAAGTGTAATTTTTATTTTTGTTAAAAATATTGGGAATTGGGTACATATTCATGCACTATATGTAAAACCATATGCATTGATACGTTTGTATATACTAAAAAAATGATAAAGAAAAAGAAAAAGAGAAAAAGAAATAAAAAGGGGACAAAAATGCCCCAAAGTAAAGTTCAGTAAAAATCAATGCATATGGAATGTGAATTGAAGAGAATGCATGAGTATGTAGAAAAGTGGGAATCATGGGTAGCTAGGTTGTGTATTAGAATTGTATAGATTGTTACATGTGTTAGGTGAGAGCTTAGACTAATCAAAGATGCGAATTTCAAGCTCACTTGACCATATACATCCCTACCTTTACCCTAGCCCCATTACAACCTTTGAATAAGTCCTCATGATGAATGTATGCATGCATTGAATAATTGTCGATTGTTAGATGAAAAATAAATCATGGAAAGCATGATTAGAAGAGAATTGAGTGATCGACCCTATACACTTGAGCGATTAGAGCGGATACACTTCCAGTGAGGGTTCGATGCTCAATTCCTTGTTCCCAGCTTTCATGAGCTTTTCTTCTTGCAAGTCTACTTGTACTTCATTTTAATATTTGAATTGGTAGGATTCATGAGACATCATACTACTTAGCCCTACATGTGCATATGTGTTCTTGAAGATTGATTTGCTTTTGACCAAGTAGATAGAGTCATATTGCATTTAGTTGCATTCATATAGATAGGTGCACATAGTTTATTTGCATTGAATAAATGTTCATACCCTTTTGTTGTCCTTCTTTATTCTTAGCATGAGGACATGCTTGGTTTAAATGTGGGGAGATTTAATAAATCCCGATTTTGTTGTTTATCTTGTGCTTAATTTGGGGGATTTTATCACCTTTTCCCATATTTATCCAATGAAATAGCATGGTTTTGTAATTCTCCCTTGATTTGTGCTTAAATGTGAAAACATGCTTTTTAGGCCTTAAAATAGCTAAATTCAATTCACTTTAATTCCATTTGATGCCTTGATATGTTTGTTGAGTGATTTAAGGTTCATAAGGCAAGTATTGGATGGAAGAAGTGAGGAGAAAAGCATGCAAAGTGGGAGAACTCATGAAGTAATGAAGGAACCGCAAAGCTGTCAAGGCTGACCTCTTCACACTCAATCGATCATAACTTGAGCCACAGAAATCCAAATGAGGCGGTTCTAGTTGCGTTGGAAAGCTAATATCCGGGGCTTCAACATGATATAAAATTTGCCATAGTTGATTCATGTTTAGGGGCACGCACGTGCACTGTACGCGTGCACGTCGATGGAGCAGCATGATTCACTAAAGTGAAATCATGGCCAGCGATTTGTAGCTCATTTTGGGCCCAATCCAACTAATTTCTGATGTTTTTTCATGCAGAATTCATGCTTGGGAAAGGAGGGAGCAATTGTTTGTAGTTTTGGCATTATGTAGGTTAGTTTCTAGAGAGAGAAGCTCCCTCTTCTCTCTAGAATTAGGGTTCTTAAGCTTAATTCCATCTTAGATCTAGGTTTTGATTATTGTTCTCATCTTGTTTCTTCTATAATTTCATACTTCTACACTTTGATTCTCTTAGTTTTCTTGTTAATTTCCCTTTTATGCTCTCTTTTATGTTCATGGATGCTCATGTTAGATTTAGATCTCTTTTAATGAAATTTAATGTTTGATGCCTTATAATTGTTGATTTGAGTTGTTGATTTACCTTCTTGCAATTGGTAGTTGGTAGATTTATTATTCTTGCACATTTACCATGCTTTCCTTACACACCCACCAAGTGTTTGACAAAATTCTTGGTTGGGCTTTAGAGTAGATTTTGAGCATTCTTGGCTTGGGAAGAGTAATTAGGTAATCTTGGGTCATGAATACCCAATTTACATTGGTGATCTAGAGTTGTTAGTTAATATCATTTTCAATGACTCTAATCTCTTGTTAATTCAATTAGTGAGTTGATTAGGATTTTTGATTTGAGATTAACTAGTCTTATTTGACTTTCTCTAATGGAAGATAACTTACACCTTCTTCCAACATTGGGGATGACGAAATAAGATAAATTCTTGTTAAGTATTGTTGTGATTAATGACTAGGATAGAAAGCCTATGATCTCAAACCTTGCCATGAATGTCTCTCTTTATTAATTGCTTTCTTTAATTGCCTTCTTTACTTTTCTTATCATTTATTTTATTGCCCCTTTTATCAACCAAACCCCTTTTATTCCTTCAAAGCTAATAATTGCTCACTTCATTGCAATTCCTTGTGAGATGACCCGGAGTCTAAATACTTCGGTTAATTCTTATTTGGGGTTTGTTACTTGTGACAACCAAATTTTCGATTGGGAGGATTGTTTGTTGGTGTAGAACTATACTTGCAACGAGAATTCATTCATTTGTGTGAAATTCTATACCATCAAGGAATTCGATCATCAATACCATTCACAAGGGAGCAATTACAACCAAGGGTACCCCCAACAAGGAGGCAACTATAACCAAGGGAGTAACAACTCTAATCAAGGTTAGAGGGATAACTCCTACCAAGGTTGGCGGGACAATTATCAACAAAGAGGTAGGGACAACGGAGGCAACCAAAGATGGAACAACAACACTCCACAAAACCGATGCTCACAAAACCCTCCAAATCAACAACCAAACCAAGGAAGAAACTACCAAACCTACATACCACCTCATAGACAACCACTTTCACCCAACTAATCACAAGCACCACAAATCACCTATCTCTCCACTTCCCCAAATCAAGATGACACACTCCAATCCATACTCCAAGGGCAAAAAGAACTACAAAATACACTCAACTCAAGTCTCAATGGTCTTACTTCCACCCTCCAAGCACTCATTGCTCGCATGGAGCCGCCTTCTACGTCCACTCCTCAAGCATCAAACTCTAGTGTCATACCTTCTCAACCTCTACCTAACCCCAAGGGTGGCATTAACGCCATAACCTTGAGGTCCGGAACTCAATTGAGAGAAAGGGACTCAAAGGCACCTAGTCTAATGATAGTTACTCAAGAGGAGAATGGAGTGGAGATAGAAGAAATTGAAGAGGAGGAGGAAGCACATGTGATAGTTGAAGAGGAAGACCCTCAACCAAGGAGTGAAGCCCCTGGAAAGGAGCAAGTTTTAGAGGAAGTGGCTCAACCAATCCCTTTTCCTACATTGGTAAAAAAGGCTAAGAAACGTGTAGAACTCGACCCAAAAATGGTGGAAATATTCAAGAAGGTGGAGGTAACTATCCCTCTCTTTGATGCTATACATCAAGTGCCTAAATATGCAAAAATTTCTTAAGGACTTATGTATGAACAAAGATAGAATTCATGAGTTAGAGACCATTCCATTGGGGAGTTCTATTTCGACTTTGATGGGAGCCATTCCGGAAAAGTGTGTTGATCCGGGCCCTTGTTTAGTCTCTTGTGTCATTGATGGAGTCCAATTTATTGATTGTATGTGTGACCTTGGTGCATGTGTTAGCATTATGCCTCTTTCCGTTTATCATATGTTGAAGCTCCCACCATTGAAGCGGTCGGCGGCTAGGTTTGTCTTGGCAGACAAGAGCATAATAACCGTGACGGGTATTGCGGAGGATGTGTTGGTCAACATAAAGGGTTTGATATTCCCAATTGATTTCCATATCATCGAGATGCCACCAAGTGAAGCCAAAAGGACATCGTTTATCCTACTTGGGAGGCCATTTTTGAGGACCTCTAGATTCAAGTTGGATGCCCATTCAGGAACCTACTCATTTGAGATAGATGGGAGAGTTGTAAGTTTTAGTTTAGAAGAAGCAATGAGGCACCCACCAGAGAACCACTCCATATTCCGATGTGACTTGATTGACAACATTGTGGCCGAAGTGCATTATGCAAAACTAGATGAGAAACATATGGTTGAAGAAAATAGTGAAGACCTAAGTGAAGAAGTTCAAGTGACAAGCCAAGAGCAAAAGCTAGAATTGAAGCCACTACCGCCCCACCTAAAGTACTCATACCTTGATGAAGCCTACAAGTTTTCGGTGATTATAGCAAGGGAACTAAATCCTCAACAAGAAGAGAAGTTGTTATGTGTTTTGAGGAAGAACAAAAAGGCAATAGGGTGGAGCTTGGTGGATCTAGTGGGGATAAGTCCCCAAGTGTGTGAGCACCGGATCTTTTTGGAAGAAGAAGCGAAGACCGTAAGACAACCTCAAAGACGATTGAATCCTACCATTTTGGAGGTTGTCAAGAAGGAGGTAACACGGTTACTCGAGGCGGACATCATCTATCCCATTTCGGATAGTGAATGGGTGAGTCCCGTTCAAGTTGTGCCAAAGAAGTCCGGGGTAACAACAATCGAGAATGAAAGCGGGGAGCTCATAGCAACACGGGTGCAAAACTCTTGACGAGTATGCATAGACTACCGAAGGTTGAACTCGGCCACTAGAAAAGATCATTTTCCACTTCTGTTTATCGATCAAATGCTCGATCGATTATCCGGTAAATCCCATTATTGCTTTCTAGATGGCTATTCGGGGTACTTTCAAATACACATTGCTCTAGAGGACCAAGAAAAAACAACATTTACTTGCCCCTTTGGAACTTATGCCTACAAGTGTATGCCATTTGGCTTATGCAATGCATCGACAACTTTCCAAAGGTGCATGATGAGCATATTTGCGGATTTTCTAGAGCAATGCATGGAGGTATTCATAGATGACTTCACGGTATATTGTGATTCTTTTGATCATTGCTTGGATAACCTTGAAAAAGTTTTGGAAAGATGTACTAAAACCAACCTTGTCTTGAATTTTGAGAAGTGTCATTTCATGGTTAAGCAAGGCATTGTTTTAGGACATATTGTTTCCAAAGATGGTATTTCCGTAGATCCGGCAAAGATTAATGTTATATCTAGCCTGCCTTACCCCTCATCCGAGAGGGAAGTCCGTTCTTTCCTTGGACATGCAGGATTTTATCGAAGGTTTATAAAGGACTTTAGTAAGGTAGCATTGCCTTGGTGCACGAAATTGTGATCTCCAGGCTCGAAGAAATCCTGGTAATGGCTCCAAAGCTTGGTGCTCTGATCTTAATTCATAATTGTCACAACTTCGATACAACTAACCAGCAAGTGCACTAGGTCGTCCAAGTAATACCTTACGTGAGTAAGGGTCGAATCCCACGGAGATTGTTGGTATTTTGAGTGAGGGAGAGATGTTAGTGGATGAATAAACAAATAGAATAAGGTGAGAGAGGGGAAATTTCGAAAATAATTTTTTTTGAAAAAGAGTTAGTGATTTTTGAAAATAGTTTTTGAAAAAGGTTAGTAATTTTTCGAAAAATTTTAAAATAAAAAATAAAAATAAAAATAATTATTTAAAAAGAAATTTTTTTGAAAAGGAGGGAAGATATTTTCAAAAATTAGAGAGAGAGAGTTAGTTAGGTAGTTTTGAAAAAGTTAAGAAACAAACAAAAAGTTAGTTAGTTAGTTGAAACAAATTTTGAAAAGATAAGAAGTTAGGAAGTTAGAAAAGATATTTTGAAAAAGATAAGATGAGAAGATAATTTTGAAAAGATATGATAGAAATTAGTTTTGAAAAAGATTTGATTTTTAAAATCACAATTAATGACTTGATTCACAAGAAATCACAAGATATGATTCTAGGACTTAAAGTTTGAATCTTTCTTAACAAGCAAGTAACAAACTTAAAATTTTTGAATCAAAACATTAATTGATTATGGTATTTTCGAAAATTTGATATAAAAATGAGAAAAAGATTTTTGAAAATTATTTTTGGAATTTTCGAAAATAACCAAGAATTTTGAAAAAGATTTGATTTTTGAAAAAGATAAGATTTTCAAATTGAAAATTTGATTTGACTCATGAGAAACAATTTGATTTTTAAAAATTTTTTGAAAAAGTCAACTCAATTTTTGAATTTGATGAGAGAAAAAGGGAAAGATATTTTTTTGATTTTTGAATTTTTTTATGAAAAACATGAAAATTATGCAATGCATGAAATTTTTAGATGAAAACAATGAATGCATGCAAGAATGCTATGAATTTCTAATTTTTTTGGATTTTTATTTTATATTTTTCGAAAATTATTTAGAAAGAAAGAAAAATAAGGATTCCAAAATTTTTAACATGAATTCCAGGAATCTTGCCATGTTAGTCTAAAGCTTCAGTCCAGGAATTAGATATGGCTCACTAGCCAGCCAAGCTTTCAATGAAAGCTCCAGTCCAAAACACTAGACATGGCCAATGGCCAGCCAAGCTTCAGCAGATATGGATACTTTTCATGTATAGAGCAACTAAGTGTGTGAGAATCTCTTCATTTGTGATGGTAAGTTGAAACCCCAGTCCAAAAATTAGACATGGCTTACAGCCAGCCAGGCTTCAACAAATCATCATGAAACACTAGAATTCATTCTTAAAAATTTTGAATAAAATTTTTGAAAACATTTTTATATTATTATTTTTTTCGAAAACAGATTAGAGATTTTTGAAAATATTTTTGAAAAAATTTTTGAAAAGAAAACGAAAAGAAAATTACCTGATCTGAGCAACAAGATGAACCCGTCAGTTGTCCAAACTCAAACAATCCCCGGCAACGGCGCCAAAAACTTGGTGCTGTTGAATATATTGCTGGAAAGCCCTGGATGTCTACTTTCCAACGCAATTGGAAGCGCGCCATTTCGAGTTCTGTAGCTCCAGAAAATCCACTTTGAGTGTAGGGAGGTCAGAATCCAACAACATCAGCAGTCCTTTTTCAACCTCTGAATCTGATTTCTGCTCAAGTCCCTCAATTTCAGCCAGAAAATACCTGAAATCACAGAAAAACACACAAACTCATAGTAAAGTCCAGAAATGTGAATTTAACACAAAATCTATTAAAAACATCCCTAAAAGTAACTAGATCCTACTAAAAACATACTAAAAACAATGTCAAAAAGCGTATAAATTATCCGCTCATCATGCCTCTCTCAAGGTTGTTGCAAAAGGACATTGAGTTTGAGCTAAGCAAGGAATGCATGGAGGCTTTTAATAAGCTCAAGGTAGCATTGACCCAAGCTCCCATCATGCGAGGGCCGGATTGGAGTCGGCCATTCGAGATAATGTGTGATGCTTCTAATTTTGCCGTGGGAGCCGCGTTAGCACAACGCGAGGGTAGGATTCCATATGTCATAGCCTATGCATCAAAAACACTAGATGGAGCCCAATCCAACTACACTACCACCGAAAAAGAACTATTGGCCATAGTCTTTGCCTGGGACAAGTTCCGAACATATTTACTTGGTTCAAAAGTGGTAGTGTACTTGGATCATGCGGCGTTAAAGTATTTGTTGGCTAAGAAGGAATCCAAACCGAGATTGATTAGATGGGTTTTATTGTTGCAAGAGTTTGACTTGGAAATTAAGGATAGGAGTGGTACGCAAAACCTAGTGGCGGATCACTTAAGTTGCCTTGAACACACCAAAGGCGATACCGCTCCTATTAATGATTCTTTTCCCTTTGAGGGCTTGCATGCAATCTCGGAAACCATTCCTTAGTATGCACTAGTTACGAACTACTTGGTATCTCGCTCCTTCCCTCCTAATCTCTCCAAACATCAAAGGGATAAGCTAAAAAGCAAATCCAAATACTATATGTGGGATGATCCATACCTTTGGAGATGTGGGGCGGATCAAGTAATTCGGAGGTGCATTCCACAAACCGAATTCCACTCAATCTTGGAAGCTTGCCACTCCTCCGAAGGAGGAGGCCATTTTGGACCCCAAAGAATGGCAAGAAAAACCCTAGATTGTGGATTTTGGTGGCCAACTCTTTTCAAGCACTGTTCTCATTTTTATAAATCTTATTCTCAATGCATTAGATTTGGTAATATCTCCAAGAAGAATGAAATCTCCCAAAAAACCATTCTATTTTGTGAGATTTTTGATGTGTGGGGAATAGACTTCATGGGGCCATTCCCAAATTCTAATGGTTTTCTCTACATTCTACTTGTCGTTGACTATGTGTCCAAATGGGTGGAAGCAATACCCACCCAGACGAACGATGCTAATGCAGTCTTTTCTTTTGTGAGGAATAACATCATTTGTAGTTTTGGGTGGCCACGAGAAATCATGAGCGACCAAGGTTCACATTTTTGCAATAAGCGAATGGAAGGGCTAATGAAGAAATATGACATCATACATAAAGTAGCCACGGCCTACCACCCACAAACAAACGGCCAAGCCGAGGTTTCTAATCCGGAGAGTAAACGCATCTTGGAAGGAATTGTGAAGCCCAATAGGAAAGATTGGAGTGCTAAGCTCACCGATGCAATATGAGCCTACCAAACGGCATACAAAACGCCAATTGGCATGAGCCCCTTTCGGTTGGTGTATGGCAAAGCTTGCCACTTACTGGTGGAAATAGAGCACAAAGCATATTGGGCCGTCAAGGAGTGCAATCTGAGTTTGGGTGGAGCCAGAGTTGAGAGGAAGATACAATTAGCGGAGTTGGAATGTTTGAGGCTTGAGGCTTATGAGAACTTGATGAGCGGATAATTTATACGCTTTTTGGCTTTATTTTTAGTATGTTTTTAGTAGAATCTAGTTACTTTTAGGGATGTTTTCATTAGTTTTTATGTTAAATTCACATTTCTGGACTTTACTATGAGTTTGTGTGTTTTTCTATGATTTCAGGTATTTTCTGGCTGAAATTGAGGGACTTGAGCAAAAATCAGATTCAGAGGTTGAAGAAGGACTGCTGATGTTGTTGGATTCTGACCTCCCTACACTCAAAGTGGATTTTCTGGGGCTACAGAACTCAAAATGGCGCGCTTCTAATTGCGTTGGAAAGTAGACATCCAGGGATTTCCAGAAATATATAATAGTCCATACTTTGACCGAGTTTAGATGACGTAAAAGGGCGTTGAACCCCAGTTCTACGTTGCTGTCTGGAGTTAAACGCCAGAAACACGTCACAAACCAGAGTTGAACGCCAGAAATACGTTACATCCTGGCGTTCAACTCCAGAAAGAGCCTCTGCACGTGTAACATTCAAGCTCAGTTCAAGCACACACCAAGTGGGCCCCGGAAGTGGATTTATGCATCAATTACTTACTTCTGTAAACCCTAGTAGCTAGTTTATTATAAATAGTACTTTTTACTATTGTATTAGACATCTTTGGATCTTTGGATCATCTTTGATCACGTTTTGGGGGCTGGCCATTCGGCCATGCCTGAACCTCTCACTTATGTATTTTCAAACGGTAGAGTTTCTACACTCCATAGATTAAGGTGTGGAGCTCTGCTGTTCCTCAAAGATTAATGCAAAGTACTACTGTTTTTCTATTCAATTCAACTTATTCCACTTCTAAGATATTCATTCGCACTTCAACCTGAATGTGATGAACGTGACAATCATCATCATTCCCTATGAACGCGTGCCTGACAACCACTTCCGTTCTACATTAGA
>NC_029794.2:55168249-55168842 GCF_000816755.2 Arachis ipaensis
ACTTCCGTTCTACCTTAGATTGAATGAGTATCTCTTGGATCTCTTAATCAGAATCTTCGTGGTATTGATGGTGGCAATGGTGGCATTCATGAGAATCCGGAAAGTCTAAACCTTGTCTGTGGTATTCAGAGTAGGACTCTAGGATTGAATGACTATCAAACTCGCGAAACTCGCGAGTGCTGGGCGTAGTGACAGATGCAGCTGTGACAGAGCATTTGGACCATTTTCACAAGAGGATAGGATGCTGCCATTGGCAAGGGTGATGCCTCTAGACAATTAGCCATGCAGTGACAGCGCATCGGAACATTTTCCAGAGAGGATTAAAAGTAGCCATTGACAACGGTGATGTCCTTACATAAAGCCAGCCATGGAAAGGAGTAAGACTGATTGGATGAAGACAGCAGGAACGCTGAGGTTCAGAGGAACGAAAGCATCTCTATACACTTATCTGAAATTCTCATCAATGATATACATAAGTTTTTCTATCTTTATTTTCTGTTTAATTAGTATTATTTTCGAAAACTCCATAACCATTTGATATCTGCCTGACTGAGATTTACAAGGTGACCATAGCTTGCTTCATACCAACAATC
>NC_029794.2:55168924-55175001 GCF_000816755.2 Arachis ipaensis
CTAATTTTCGAAAATATCTTCCCTCTTTTTCAAAATTTCTTTTTAATTAACTAATTATTTTAAATTTTGGATTTTAATTTTCGAAAATTACTAACTTTTTTTTCAAAAAACTATTTTCGAAAATCACTAACTCTTTTTCAAAAATAATTTTCAAAAATACGCTTTTTGGCATTGTTTTTAGTATGTTTTTAGTAGAATCTAGTTACTTTTAGGGATGTTTTCATTAGTTTTTATGTTAAATTCACATTTCTGGTATTTACTATGAGTTTGTGTGTTTTTCTGTGATTTTAGATATTTTCTGGCTGAAATTGAGGGACTTGAGCAAAAATCAGATTCAGAGGTTGAAGAAGGACTGCTGATGCTGTTGGATTCTGACCTCCCTACACTCAAAGTGGATTTTCTGGAGCTACAGAACTCGAAATGGCACGTATCTAATTGCATTGGAAAGTAGACATCCAGGGCTTTCCAGCAATATATAATAGTCCATACTTTGACCGAGTTTAGACGACGTAAAAGGGCGTTGAACGCCAGTTCTATGCTGCTGTCTGGAGTTAAACGCCAGAAACACGTCACAAACCAGAGTTGAACGCCAGAAATACGTTACAACCTGGCGTTCAACTCTAGAAAGAGCCTCTGCACGTGTAACATTCAAGCTCAGCCCAAGCACACACCAAGTGGGCCCCGGAAGTGGATTTATGCATCAATTACTTACTTCTGTAAACCCTAGTAGCTAGTTTATTATAAATAGGACTTTTTACTATTGTATTAGACATCTTTGGATCTTTGGATCATCTTTGATCACGTTTTGGGGGCTGGCAATTCGCCGTGCTGTGACAGAGTATTTGGACCATTTTCACAAGAGGATAGGATGCAGCCATTGGCAAGGGTGATGCCTCCAGACGATTAGCCATGCAGTGACAGTGCATCGGACCATTTTCCAGAGAGGATTAAAAGTAGCCATTGACAACGGTGATGTCCTTACATAAAGCCAGCCATGGAAAGGAGTAAGACTGATTGGATGAAGACAGCAGGAACGCAGAGGTTCAGAGGAACGAAAGCATCTCTATACACTTATCTGAAATTCTCACCAATGATATACATAAGTGTTTCTATCTTTATTTTCTGTTTAATTAGTATTATTTTCGAAAACTCCATAACTATTTTATATCCACCTGACTGAGATTTACAAGGTGACCATAGCTTGCTTCAAGCCGACAATCTCCGTGGGATCGACCCTTACTCACGTAAGGTTTATTACTTGGACGACCCAGTGCACTTGCTGGTTAGTTGTATCGAAGTTGTGAATGAAAAACGATTTATTAAGACGTGCATACAGAGTTTCTGGCACCGTTGCCTGAGATCACAATTTTGTGCACCAGAACTCTAGACTTTACAAGGAGAAAATGAAAGCCGTGCATGATAAGAACATAAGAGGTAAAGAATTTAAAGCCAGCGATCTAGTCCTCCTTTACAATTCTAGATTGAGATTGTTCCTCGGAAAACTAAGGTCAAAATGGGAGGGCCCATATCAAGTAGAAAAGACGGAACCCTATGGGGTTTACCATCTGCGCCATCCCTCAAGTTCGGATATCTTCAAGGTCAATGGTGAGAAAATAAAGAGCAACAAGGAGATTGAGGTATTTCTTTTGGAAGATGTACCTCTTGGTAAGGAGCAATGAGCTAGTGAAAGTCAAATTTAAGGACATTAAACAAAAGTGCTAGGTGGGAGACACCCCACTATAGTGAGATCTATCCTTTTTACTTTTTTTGTATATAGTCTTGAATCCTTCATTGTTTTGTGATTGCTTAGCTATAGTATTGTTTGATTAGATTTGATTGTGAATACCTTAGATAACTTGTTCATGAAGATTTGCATTGATTTTTCAATGGATGGATTGAATGTGTGGTAGACGAACACCCCATCTTTGGGTATTACATTGAGTTTTGAGTGTTTTTACCCTCTTTGGATTGTTTAAACACTAAATTCAGGATAATTAGGAATTCTTCATGTCTCCAAAAAAAAGGGGGGGGGGGGGGGCGTGTGCGCGCACTATGCGCGTACGTGCCTATACGCCTTCGCAGCTCCTTGGTCATTTTCCAGAGAGTTGTGCAAATTCTGGGCCAATTCTGAGCCCCAAGCATAACACCCCTTACGCGTCCGTGCCGATGTTGCAAAAATGCAATCCCCATTTTCCCGAGAGTTATGTCCCAGTTGGGCTAATATCATGCCAATGGCCTAACTCGACTCGCGCGTACGCGCACCTCAAACAAAATGCATATCGACGCACCAGCGCACCGTGCGCGTCCGCGTCGATTGTAAAAATTCATCTTCTGGTACTTTTTCCCGAGAGTTAAGCCAAAATTGTGCCCAATTTGTGCTGAGAGCACAACTCAGATGCACGTGCAAGCGCACTTGGCACTCGCGCGCACACCTGCACTTCACCGCTTCGCGCGTACGCGCAGTGTACATGTCCGCGCCCCTACTGATTTCTGCCCATGCACGCGCACGCGTGCATAGCGCGCGTGTACCGGTCTCGCGACCCAATTGCTTTAGAGCGCACCCTTCTCTTTTCAATCCCCTCTCTCTTCTTACCTTCATTTCTCTTCTACACTTCTCCTACCCTCCTACCACCTCTCAACCGCCACCACCGGCGGCAACCACCACCTCCGGTGGTCCCACACCTCTCTTTCCCCTCTCCTCTCCTTTACCCTCATTCCCTTCTCTCTCACTTATATACCCCATTTGTCCTCTCCTTCTCAAGGTACCACAAATCTCTTTTCTTGTTTAGTTGTCTCTTTTCCTTCTTCCTTTCTGTTCATACCCTGGGTCGAGCTATCTGACCCGGGAAGATCGGCGACACAGCGACCGACCTCTTCAGGTCAGACTACCCGACCTTTTCTAAAAGAGCTCGGCCAAATCGACAGGAAAGCCCAATAAAGGGCCCAAATAGAGGAACACGACCCAAATCTAAAGGCAATCCCAGCCTATAGAGATAAAGGCGGTTCCCTTGAAGATAAGCTGACTTCATCCAAAACAGGATAAGATAAGATAAGATAACTAACTTATCTTATTAGAAAGGTCAGCCCACACTACTATAAATACACTGGAGCACCCAGGTATAACTCATACTCTGATTCTACGTAAAACCTGCTTAATACCCATGCTAACTTAAGCATCGGAGTCTCTTGCAGGTACCCCCCACCCTCCGGTGGCCAAGGATCAGCAGTGCAGCAAGTCCAACAAGTCGGACACAACAGCTCCGGCCGCCACCAGCCGGCCGGACACGTCATCCCCGACCAGTACCAAGGATCTCATCCGAGATCGACCTCAAGTTTCAGGTAACCCTCGGAACATTGGCACCGTTGCCGGGGAACCTGAAAGTCATCCCAAAACCATGGCGGACGTTCATGACAACGACCACGACTCGGATCTGGAGAACAGAACACCGCACAAGAACGCGGACACTACGCTAAAGGATACTCTGGAATCTAACGGGGACAAAAACTCACCAAATCCGGGAGCCATGGAAGCACTTCAAGATCGCTTAACTTGAGAAAGAAACCCAACAACAACGGAAGATCGGAAAGGATCTACAAAGAGAGGTACGGCAACGTCGAGAACTAGAAGAAAAACTACAGCAATTAAAGGCCGACCTCAAATCAAAAGCTCCTCGGACCACTCCTGAGGAAAATTCACACAAAGAACAGGATCCATTCACCAGGGAAATCATGAAGACCAAAATCCCAAAAGATTTCAAGCTCCCGGATATGGTTTTGTATGATGGCACTACAGATCCCAACCATCATCTCAGCAATTTTAAAAGCAGAATGTACCTTACCGACGCCTCAGATGCCGTTCACTGCAAAGCTTTTCCAACAACTCTCACGAAAACGGCGATCAGATGGTTCGACAACTTACCTCCGAAGTCCATCTCAAACTTTGACGACCTGGCCAAAAAGTTCCTGGCCAGATTCTCCATCCAGAAAGATAAGGCCAAGCACGCACCCAGCTTACTAGGGATCAAGCAAGGAGATCGGGAGAGCCTCCGCAACTACATGGAAAGATTCAACAAAACATGCATGTACATACAAAGTTTACCAACAGAGGATGTCATCATGGGGCTTATCAATGGCTTACGAGAGGGACCTTTCAGCCAATCTATATCTAAAAAGTATCCTACCTCCTTAGACGAAGTCCAGGAGCGAGCAGAAAAATACATCAATATGGAAGAGAACGCTCGGCTGGGAGAAATCTCAAAATCTGGGGCCTCCTACCGAGACAAAGACAAGGACTCCAAAAGAAAAGAAGATCGACAGGGTGAGAAAATCAAAAAATACCACAACTACACTCCTCTCAAAGCATCCCTGGTCGACGTGTACAAAGAAGTCTGCCATACAGAAAAAATCCCCCCAGCGCGGCCACTCAAAGGCAAAAGGGGAGGAGAAAACCGGAAGGAATATTGTGAATACCATCGAATTTGAGGCACTTTACCAACGAGTGCTTCGACTTGTAAAATATCATAGAAAAATTGGTAAGAGAAGGAAAATTAGATCGATTTCTGGTCACCTGGGATGATGACCAAAGAAAAAGACGGAGAGACGAAGATGATGAACGAGCTGAACGGTCACCTCGGACACCAGAAAGACACGTCCACATGATACACGGTGGATTCGCAGGAGGTGGGATCTCCAAATCGTCCCGAAAGAGATATCTCAAAGAAGTATATCATGTTGAGGGAAAGGAGGAAGCACCCGACATCCCGGTGATAACATTTACTAAAGAGGACGCATCCGGCATCATCTCGGGACACGACGATCCCATGGTCATCACTATTATACTGGCAAATGCCAATTTACACCGTACACTAGTAGACTAAGGGAGTTCTACCGACATCTTATTCAAAACAGCCTTCGACAAGCTCGGCTTAGACGAAAAGGAATTAGAGCATACCCGAACAATCTGTTTGGACTAGGAGACACTCCGATACAACCGCTGGGATACGTATCGCTACACACTACTTTTGGAAAAGGGAACCAACCTAGGACCCTCAAAATAGACTACATTGTGGTCGACGTAAGTTCGGCCTACAATGCTCTCAAAGGTCGGACAACACTCAATCAACTCGGCGCAATAGTCTCAACTCCGCATCTATGCATGAAATTTCCAACTACAGAGGGGATAGCCACGATAAAAGCAGATCAAAAGATGGCACGTTGCTGTTATAACAAGAGCTTAAACCTCAAAGGCAGAGGAGAAGAGTTTCATACCATTGAGCTTGGCGGAGCTCAGCGTCGAGAAGAACTCCGTCCGCACCCAGAAGGTGAGGTAGAGAAGGTTCAGATTGGAGACACCTCGTACAAAACGACTAATATCGGCACGGTCCTAAGAGGAGACTCAAAAGAATTACTGATACAAATCTTATGAGATAATGTCGACCTCTTCGCATGGAAAGCCACAGACATTCTAGGCATAGACCCTAAGCTAATGTGCCACAAGTTGGCTGTCTCTCCAGGATCGCGGCTGGTGCAGCAGAAGCGAAGAAAACTCGGACCAGAACGATCTCAAGCTGTGGAAGAACAAGTACAAACGTTACTGGAGGCAGGATTCATAAGAGAAGTCAAGTACCCACTATGGCTAGCCAACGTCGTCTTGGTGAAAAAGTCAAACGGGAAGTGGCGCATGTGTACCGATTACACCGATCTCAACAAAGCCTGCCCAAAAGATCCGTACCCACTCCCAAATATTGACGCACTGGTAGATGCTTCCTCCGGATATAGATACCTCTCGTTTATGGACGCCTATTCGGGATACAACTAAATCCCCATGTATCCACCAAATCAAGAAAAGACCTCGTTCTTAACACCAAAGGCGAATTACTGCTACATCGTGATGCCTTTCGGTCTCAAGAACGCGGGAGCTACTTATCAAAGGCTAATGAATAAAGTCTTCTCAGATCACATCGGAAAAATCATGGAAGTCTATGCGGACGACATGTTGATAAAAACACAAAGTGAAGATACATACGAAGGAATATCACAGTTTGTGAACTCGGTCCAGTCTGTTATTACATAGAAGC
>NC_029794.2:55175013-55201713 GCF_000816755.2 Arachis ipaensis
ATTGCAGAAAACAGATTTAGCAGGCAGAATTCTACAATGGGCAGTCGAGTTGTCAGAATTCGACCTCTAATATGAAGCTCGGACGGCCATCAAATCACAGTATCTGGCCGACTTCATCGCAGAATTCACAGATACCCTGGAAACTCCCACAGAATGGAATCTCTACGTGGACGGTTCCTCAAATAAAACTGGAAGCGGCGCAGGCGTGATAATAGAAAGCCACCAAGGAACCCAAGTTGAGCTATCCCTCAAGTTCAGATTCCCGGCCTCCAAAAACCAAGCGGAATATGAAGCATTATTAGCTGGTTTGAAGCTGGCTAAAGAGGTCGGAGCTCAAAAACTCAACATTTACAGCGATTCACAAGTGGTCACATCACAAATAACAGGGAGCTACCAAGCCAAAGACCCCACCATGAAAAAATATTTGAATTAAACCAAGGAACTACTCGGACAAATCGGGGAATATAAGATCTGCCACATACCCCGCGAACAAAATGCCCGAGCTGATGCACTCTCAAAACTAGCCAGCACCAAACCAGGGAGCAACAATAGAAGCCTCATCCAGAAAATGTTGCAAAACCCATCAATCTCGGAAGAGGAAAAAGTCCTGGACATAACAAGTCAGGACTAAGGATGGATGACCCCCATAATAAACTACTTCAAAGAAGGAACACTCCCCGCAGAAGAAAAGGAGGCAAAGAAGCTAAAAAGGGAGGCACAGTACTACACCATCATAAACAACATTCAGTACAAAAGAGGAATCTCAATACCTTTACTAAAATACGTTCCGACCTCCAACACAAGGGAAGTGCTAGAAGAAATACACGGCGGCATTTGTGGCAATCATCTCGGAGCACGAGCTCTCGCCAAAAAAGTACTCCGGGCAGGATTTTATTGGCCAACTCTACAGAAAGAAGCCACAGAATTTGTAAAGACGTGTCCACCATGTCAAAAACATGCCAACTTTCACAACGCCCCGCCAGAAGAGCTCATCAGCGTGACTTCGCCTTGGCCGTTCGCAAAATGGGGACTCGATCTTCTCGGCCCTTTCCCACAGGGATCAGGACAAGTTAAATTTCTCATAGTGGGAGTAGATTACTTTACAAAGTGGATCGAGGCAGAGCCCCTAGCCAATGCCACCGCTCAAAGAAGCTGGAAATTCTTATATTGAAACATTGTCACAAGGTTCGGGGTTCCATATTCAATAACCACAGACAATGGCACCCAATTCACAGACGCAGGCTTCAGAAAACTAGTAGCCGACTTGAATATAAAGCACCGGTACACCTCCGTCGAACATCCACAAGCCAATGGGCAGGCCGAAGCTGCTACCAAAGTCATATTGGCTGGATTAAAATGGAGATTACAAGATGCAAAGGGAGCCTGGGCAGAAGAGCTCCCACAGGTCCTGTGGGCATATCGAACAATGCCACATTCTACCATGAAGGAATCCCCCTTCCGATTAGCATACGGAACAGAGGCGATGATTCCAATAGAGATGGAGGAAGGGTCGCCCAGAGTAGTTCACTACAGTGAGGAAGCAAACTTCCAACTTCAGAGAGAAGCGCTCGACTTGTTACCCGAAATCCAAAAAAGAGCTCGGATCAGGGGAGAAGCTCTAAAACGCCGAATGGCTTCCAGATATAATCAAAGGGTAGTGCCGAGAAATTTCACAGAAAATGATCTCATCCTAATCCGAAATGATATCGGAACAACTCGACCAGGAGAGAGAAAGCTGGCAGCAAACTGGAAAGGACCCTACTGAATTGTAGAAGTACTTGGAAAGGGCTACTACAGGCTGTCTGAACTCGATGGACGAGAGCTTCCCAGGTCGTGGCATGCCTGCAACCTCAGAAGGTACTACAGTTAGAAAAGATAAAAGATCTCATCATTGGATGCACTCTTTTTTCCTGAAAAGGTTTTTTAATGAGGCACCAAGTTGAGACTCAGACAATCCCATATGTATATATTTGCACTTTTCCTTTAAATAAAATATATTTTAGATATTCTACAAAGATTTCAAGACGCATTAATCTGAAGCATTCATCGTCCGATTATAAAGCAACAGATCAGTAGAAAGTGAAAAACAATTTCACTGCACGATCACGATAAAGACAACCGTCCGATAAAGGTGAAAACGCGATTCACCCAAAGGACGATCTAGAGATGACAACCACTTTCTACAAATCGGCAAAGATAAACACAGAATAATGTAAGAAGTTATCGAAAGTGATCCAAAAAAGAACCTGACGAGGTCTTACGGATTGCTAAAATAATAACTTAAAGACTGGCCGACGTTGAGAAGTCGGACCAAGTCAACTCAAGTTATAAGTAAACCCTGGAAAGAGGTCTGGCCAACCCTATTAAAGAGGATTACTTTAACTTAGAAGGGCTCGACATGACAAAGTCAGCCCAAAATGAGAAGTTATCAAAGTAGTCCCTGAAAGAGATCTGATAAAGATCCAAGAAAGAGGACTACAAATAACTTAAAGGAGACCGATATAACCAAGTCGGACTCCTACTACTTAGAAGTTATCAAAGTAGTCCCTGAAAGAGATCTGACAAAGATCCAAGAAAGAGGACTACAAATAACTTAAAGGAGACCGATATAACCAAGTCGGAATCCTACTACTTAAAAGTTATCAAAGTAGTCCCTGAAAGAGATCTGACAAAGATCCAAGAAAGAGGACTACAAATAACTTAAAGGAGACCGATATAACCAAGTCAGACTCCTACTACTTAAAAGTTATCAAAATAATCCCTGAAAGAGATCTGACAAAAATCCAAGAAAGAGGATTACAAAAATAACTTAAAGGAGACCGATATAACCAAGTCGGACTCCTACTACTTAAAAGTTATCAAAGCAATCCCTGAAAGAGATCGGACAAAGATCCAAGAAAGAAAATTACAAAAATAACTTAAAGGAGACCGATATAACCAGGTCGGACTCCTACAACTGGAAAGTTATCAAAGCAATCCCTGAAAGAGACCTGACAAAGATCCAAGAAAGAGGATTACAAAAATAACTTAAACGAGACCGATATAACCAGGTCTGACTCCTAGAATTAAAAAAGTTATGAAAGTAATCCCGGGAAGATATCCAACAAAGATCCAGGAAAGGGATTACAAAAATAACTTAGAAAAGGACTGCGAAAACAACTCGGAGGACTAACTTGAAGAAATCGGTTGCAAATCATCAGAAATACAAGCCGGAGCGAGAACGAGCCAAAAATCAAGTTAGACCTACCTAGTCACAACCACAAAGGATTCAAGATACAAAGTACAAAGCAATCCAAAAAGAGATACCAAGTTAAGCACAAAAAGCGCGATATCATCCACAAGGTTATAAAAGCCTCGGAGGCCACCAAAACCTATCTTAAAAAAGCTAAAGAATGCTACCATTTGTTTTTCATAAAAAACAAAAGTTGCTAGGCAAGCAACGGGAAAGTGTCAGTAATTAAAAAAACATAAAGAGTTTAAAAAAGCCCACAAGCCGGGCCAACTACATATCCAGAATAAAGTTAAAACTAAGGGTCAGAAGATTTTTTAGCAGCATCAGGCCGAGGAGACGGAGGCCGAGTCTGGAGACGAACGGCATCTACAGTACCGTCATCCCGGTTCAAGATCTGGCAGTCGGGGTCAGAAGCGGGAGGACCAACCTCGGCAGGGACAGCAGAAGTCGACACCTTGGTAGAGGCTACAGGGGGAGGATCGACATCATCCTCATCCTCGTCATCAGGGACAACCTTGCCATCCTTGACAACGTTCTCCAAGCTAAAGAGGGTCAGGTCGGCCTCGGGAGCAATAACCCGAACTTGTTCCCTCAAGTTCTCATAGGCAGCAGTTACACTGCCAACAAGATGACCTTGGAGTTCGGAATAACTAGCCCGGGCCTTCTCCAACTCTTCTCTCAGACGCAACACCTCCCGGTAAGACGTCAAATAACTGTCCTTATGCCGCATAGCCGTGTCCTCGGCCAGTCTCAGAGAACCAGCCAGAGAAGTAGAACTAGCCTTTTCATTCTCCAAGTCTTTCTCCAACTTGGCCACCCTTACTTCAAGCTCCTCCTTCAAGTCCTTCATCCGATCAAACTTCTGTTTGGCCTCCTCCATAAAAGCTTTAGTAGCATGGAGAGGAAGACTTTGAGCAGTTCGATATAGGGCCGCCCCCATGTATGCCAACTTGATACCACTCCGGGTGATATAATCAAAATGCTGAAGAAGCGACACGTCGTCCATAGGAAGAACACCATAAGGGCCGATTTGTTGATCTACAAACTCAACCGCATCAAAGTCAGGAGCATCAAGGTTGAAAGGCTCAGTTGTTCTTTGCCTTTTACTAGGAGGGGCACCGGGAGCTGCAACAGAAGATTGTGGAGGATCGACCAGACGGACCCGGGGAGTAGGAATTGCTTTCCTCGGCCCGGGAGAACTCGATATAGGAGGTTTAACTGGAGGCTGAGAAGATCCCTCTCCGGCCGCCTTGGCCGAGATGTTTAAAGCAGCGGTCGCCTTCTTCAACTTCTTGTAGGCTCTCATAGAATCATTATTCTTTGACATCTCTGAAAAACACAAAAATCAAAGACAAGTTACAACACAAGAGAAACAAAACTCGGGAGCAAGTATAAAAACAAATCAAACAGTACCCAAAGTAGCCCGAACCAAAGATGGATCACTCAAAAATCTCTTCGTGTCCAGATGGGGTGGCCTCCCCCACAAATCTTCAAGAACAACTACAAAGGCCCGCTCAACCTCACTAAGCATTTCCCATGTGTAACGTGGCACTCTTACATTCTTTTGCCACTCCAGAGGAAAAGCAGGCTCATCATTTTCATCAAGAAAAAAGGGGCGAACCCCCTCAACGGCACGGACTCGGAAGAAATAGTTCTTAAAATCTTTAAACGACTCATCATACATGGAAAAAACTTTATGCCCCTGGGCCGATCTGAAAGAAACCCAGGAAGCCTTCTTTTTGGAGGAACCTCCGGGTTTGGCCGAGACAAAAAGATAAAGGAAAAGAGTTTCAGAAGGTGTCATGTCCAACTCCTGGCAAAGAAGTTGAAATATTTTGATAAAACCCCAGGAGTTCGGATAAAGCTGGGACGGAGCAATGTTACAGGACCACAACAAGTTAGTTTCAAAAGCAGTAAAAGGGAAAGTAACGCTTAACTGGCTGAAGAAGTATTCATAAGCATAGAAGGAGGGACGCTCCCCCTCGACAGAAGTCGGAAAACAAACTCTCTCATCGAAATCAGGAGCAACAAGCTCATAATCACCCTCGCGGGCACTGTTACCACAAATCCTATGGCGCTTCCTCAGCTCTGTGTAAAATTCAGCATCTACAATAGAAACACACAACAAAACAAGGGAGTCCAGCCAATCAGACATCCCCTCGGGAATTCTGGAAGACATCTCTACAATGTTATTGTGAGAAGACATGAGGCCAACTAATCCTACAAGTAAGAAAAGAAGATGGGATTACTAAAAACATCTCGGACAAGGGAGAAAACAACTCAATACGATACAGGCGAACACACAGAAAAGGAAAACCCCGAGACTCAAACCAAAATCTTGGGGCATCCTTTGGAGGCAATAACAAAGCAAGGTTTCCAGGAAAATCTACAGCTCCCACCCCAGCATTTTTCAAAAAAGAAAAAGAATTTAAACATCAAGTAGTGTCACAAGAAAAAGTCATCACAATCTATCAGCAAAAGCATTCCCAAAATCAAGTACACCAAGAGGAAACCATCAAAGGTGCGAACTTTTTCAGAATCAGGCAAAGCAACCGTCAAATAAAGCAAGAAATAGATACGGGTTTTTTCTGGATAAACGGCATCAGAACGGAAACAACAAAGAACATGCAAAACCCTAAAAGCATTAAGCAAAGGCAAAAAAAGGACCATGCAGAAAATGAAGAAACTCCCAGAACGCACAACAATAGGGCATAACAAAACAAAAGATCCAAACTTTCTCTAAAGAAAGGGTCAAAATCAAAGCAAAACAAGGAGAATATATGAAACGGAACTAACCTGGAGACGATAAGAAACTTCGAGGAGAAAGACGAAAGCGCAGAAATAAAAGCTGCCCAAGAAAATCACCAAGCAACGCCGCAACGCAAGGAAGTAGAAGAACAAAATGAAAAACAGAGAGCGAAGAGAGCAGAGAAAGAAGTTACGAAAAGAGCGAAGGAGAGAAACCATTTTTGGGGTTTTCAAAATCAAAATGAAAGAGCCAAAGGAAAACGGGGCAATTAATGACAAAATTAATGAAAGCATTAAACCCTTGCACGATCCCAAAGCGCCGATATGAAAGCGTGCGCTTTTAGAGGAAACGTTCTACATTCAAAAGCTGTTTCAAAGGAATCGACAAAATGCTTGAGTTCGGCCTCACTAGACCGAAGTCAAAGAACTCAACCTCAAAAGAAAATCGAGCTCAAGCAGGGGCACTGTTCATACCCTGGGTCGAGCTATCCGACCCGGGATGATCGGCGACACAGCGACCGACCTCTTCAGGTCAGACTACCCGACCTCTTCTAAAAGAGCTCGGCCAAAATCGACAGGAAAGCCCAATAAAGGGCCCAAATAGAGGAACACGACCCAAATCCAAAGGCAATCCCAGCCTATAGAGATAAAGGCGGTTCCCTTGAAGATAAGCTGACTTCATCCAAAACAGGATAAGATAAGATAACTAACTTATCTTATCAGAAAGGTCAGCCCACACTACTATAAATACACTGGAGCACCCAGGTATAACTCATACTCTGATTCTACGTAAAACCTGCTTAATACCCGTGCTAACTTAAGCATCGGAGTCTCTTGCAAGTCTCTTAAGCATCAGCAGTGCAGCAAGTCCAACAAGTCGGACACAACAGCTCCAGCCGCCACCAGCCGGCCGGACACGTCATCCCCGACCAGTACCAAGGATCTCATCCAAGATCGACCTCTAGTTTCAGGTAACCCTCGGAACACTTTCCTTAGTTACTTTCCCTTACTCTTCCTCTTAGTTAATTTTCATTCATGTTTTCTTTTTTTGTTAGATTTTATTTTTCTTTTTCAATTTCTTATGGGTGTTTGATAAACCCCAATTTTGTGGTTTATCTTGTGCTTAATTTGGGAGATTTTATCACATTTTCTCACATTTATTCAATGAAATAGCATGGTTTTGCAATTCTCCCTTGGTTTGTGCTAAAATATGAAAACATGCTTTTTAAGCCCTTAAATTGGTGATTTTAATTCACTTTAATTCCATTCGATGCCTTGATGTGTTTGTTGAGTGATTTCAGGTTCATAAGGCAAGTATTGGATGGAAAAGTGGTTTTGCCTATGGACGCACACGCCTACATGCCACGTCCGCGCGGGTTGAGAATTTGCTAGTCGACGCGCACGCGCACATGGCGCACACGCGCCGATACTCTCACGTGGCCCACTTGAAGGTAATTCGCTGGGGGTGATTTCTGAGCTGCCCAGGCCCAAATCCAACTTGTTTCTGATTGTATTTCATGTAGAATTGAAGTCTAAGCAAAGGGGGGAGCAATTGTTTGAAGTGTTAGCATCATGTAGCTTAGTTTCTAGAGAGAGAAGCTCCCTCTTCTCTCTAGAATTAGGATTAGAATTTCTTAGATCTAGGTTTAATTCATGCTTTGATTTACCTTTCCTTTACAATTTCTTGTTCCTCTACTCTTTCTCTCTCTAATTTTGTATTTCATTCTTGTAATTGCCTACTTTGTTGTTGATGCACTCTTTCTTCTTCTATTTTCTTTTCATGCAATTTATGATTCATGTTCTTTTATTATTGATTTGCTTTATTGTTGTTTAGTTCCTTGCAATTGAGTAGTGTAGATTTATATTCCTTGCAATTTTACTATGCTTTCCTTTTATGCCTTCCAAGTGTTTGATGAAATGCTTTGTTGGATTTTAGTGTAGAATTTTTGTGCTCTTGGCTTGGGAAGGTAACGTAGGAACTCTTGAGTTACTAATGTCCAAGTGATTGATGATTGGGAGCCATTAATGCTAGATCTCACCAATTGATTAGGTGTAGAACTAGGACTTATGGACTTGGATTGACATAGCTCACTTGACTTTCCTCTACTATTAGTTAGGGGTTAACTTAGTGGGGTTGGTCCTTGCCAATTCTCATGTTGTGGTTAGTGATTAGGATAGAGATCCTTGACCACCTAACCTTGCCAAGACCTTTTTGTTAGTTTATTTTTTTGCCATTTATATTTCTTGTCCATCATATCAAAATCCCCAAAACATAACCTCATAACCAATAACAAGACACTTTATTGCAATTCCTAGGGAGAACGACCCGAGGTTCAATACTTCGGTTTATAAATTTAGGGGTTTGTTACTTGTGACAAAACTAAATTTTTGATTGGGAGGATTGTTTGTTGGTGTAGAACTATAGTTGCAACGAGAGTTCATTCAATTGAGGAAATTCTATACCGACACAACAATTTTCACAAATCAAAATGGTGTCGTTACTGGGGAGTTGCAATGGTGTTATGTTATTGGTTATTGTATATATGTGAATATTGTGAATAGCTTGATTTTTGGATTGCTTGTTAGTTTTTGCTAGTTTTAGGACTTTGTTTCATTATTTCTTGTTAGATTTTTGTTTCTTATTTTCACTTTTCACTATGAATTCTCACTTTGGCTATGAGTGTGATTATAACTATGTTGTAGGAAATGGGAGCCTTAATGAAGATGTGTATCAAGAATGGGATAATCAAAGGTGGGAGGAGCCATATGCGTATGATCAATCCTCATGGCAACAACCTCCACCAATGCACTATGAAGAAGAGCCACTCTATGATGCATACCAATCCAATGGTTATGGTGAATCCCCTTATGACTTCTAAGAACCACCACCATACACCTATGAGCCATATCCTCAAGATAACCCTCAACCATACCCACAAGCCCCTTCTTACCAACCATTTTCATATGACCCTAATCCATATCCATCCGACCAACAATCATATGAGCCATATGAACAACACATAGAGCCACCACTACTCCAACATCAACATTTTCAAGAGCCACCCCCTCCATATTATTACCAAGATGAACCACCCCCAATACATGAAAACTTTCCACCACAACTCTACCTAGAAGAACCACCTTCCGACTATAATACCTTCCCCTCAAACAATGAACCCTATCTTCCACCATCATCTCTCAATGAAGCCTTTATGCTAGAATTAAGGGGTCTTGAATCTTATATCTTAAGGCAACACAAGGAGGATGAAGAGAAATTTGAGGAGTTAAGAGCAAAAACGGCTATCATGGTAGAAGCCATTGGCAACATAGTCTCATCCCACCTAAGCCTATACAATCAAGGCACTTCCATTGTGGAATGTGGAGAAGCAACTAAGGAGCTTAGTGAGGGAGTGAACTTGAAGCTCCAAGGTAAAGAAGAGGAGTTAAAGCAAGAAATGCAACAAAAGGAGGAAGTAGAGATTATTGAAGAAGAGGAAGAAGTGGTTGAAGACTTAGGAGATACAGAACCACCTTGGGAGTCTAGGATTGGAGAAAACCCCTCCAAGATGATTGAATTTGATGCTAAGGAGGAATGTGCACAACCTCCAAGGCATATCTGTTATGAATAATTGGATGGGATAGAGCAAGAATTGAGTCCCCTTGGTGATGAAGATCAAGCATCAAGTCTTAGTGGTGAAGAATCCTTTGAGCATGAAGAACCTTCTCTCGATGAAATGGAAAGCAATGTGGAGGTAAATGTCTCTCATCCTCCCATTTATGATTTGAGTGAGGGAAAAGAGTTAGATAAAATTGTTGAACAAAGGATTGAAATTAAGAGATCTTGTGGAGAGGTGGAAGTCCTTAGAGAAAGGAGGATGGGAATTGAATACGCCTTGTCAAGACCCTTGGAATCACCTTTGCCTAGGTTACCATCTACACCTTCATTTGAGTGGATGAAACTCATTTCTATTATCTTTATTATCCCACTTGAATATGGCTTGCTTGAAACGGATGGTCAACTTAGGATGCTTTGTGGGATGAAGCGTAAAAGAAAGATGTTTCGTGGTTGGCGTTGTAAGTCTAGGCTCATTATGGTTGAAGCTTCAAGGAGTAAAGGTTGGACTAGTGCTCAATTGGGTGGGTATAGGAGAATAGTTTGGTGCTTCGATGAGAATTCAACTCTCTTGCCACCCGGAGGAAACCACCATGATCAACTCAAGGACGGGTGTGAAAACAAGGTGTGGGATCCCGGATCGCACAAGGAAGATCAACTTTGGGAGCCTATGGTTTGTGAAGAACTCCATCAAAGCTTGGAGTTATTAACTTTGAATGATGAAGCACAATGGAAATCCAAGCATTGGTGGATGTTCAAGGATGGATTCAAGCACAAGCCACCTTGATGAAGAGCTGATGCATGGAAACTTGTCTCTCAACAGATTTCACTCAGCAAGTATACCGAATTGTCGTCAAGTAAAAACTCACAATAGAGTGAGGTCGAATCCCACAGGGATTGATTGGTCAAGCAACTTTAATTGGAGGAATGTTCTAGTTGAGCTAAGCAGAGATTGATATGAGAATTGCAGGAAATTAAATGGCGGGAAAGTAAATGGCAGAAAATGTAAATGCTAGAAATAAAGAGATGAATATAAATGACGGAAAGTAAATTACAGAATCTTAAATGGGGAATGGGAAATTTAGCATGAAAGTAAATGGCAGAAACTAAAGAGAATGGGTAAGATCAGAAATAGGGAATTCATTGGGCTTAGGAGATGTTACATTCTCCGGATCAAGTTCATTTTCATCTCTTCCTCAATCAATGCATTCATTGATCTCCTTGGCAATCTTAAGTGATTGAATTCGAATTCCTTGGTAACTCAATCTCTCAAATCATGATCAATAGCCAATTCCTTGGTCTAATTGCTCATGAGAAGAGATGAGGTGTGGTCACTGATTATACCACATGTATTTCCAAATCAAAGTATTGGGAGAATTATATGTCACCACATCCGCCCAAACCCCAATTTGGTCAAACATGAGAAAGCATTTCTAGCATGATCTCTTCATTCCTCTTCCAAGGTTCAGAAGAGATCCAAGTATGAATAGTTTCTTTTGCAAGACAACTATTCAATTGGATGAAGATTGAAAGCTTTCAAGTAAAATCAAGAGAAAAGAAAGAAGAAGAATAACGAAAACTATTATTGATCCATCAAATTACAACAGAGCTCCCTAACCCAATGAAAGGGGTTTAGTTGTTCATGGCTCTGGGAATGAAAAGAAAAGATGGAGAGTACATTCTGAAGTAAAACTAGGAGTTGCAGAGAAAGTAAAATTATACAGAGAGTAGTCCTCTCAATCCAAAAGCTCCTTTCTAGTTCAAAACTACCCCTATATATACTACTCTTCTGATTTTCCAATTGGCTCTTCAAGTCTTGGATACGGGCCTTTGGATCTTGAGTTGAAGCAGTTTGAAATCTTCAGTGGGCTCAGCTTTACTTGCAGAGAAAGTGTGAAGTAGGTATGGACTTTGGCTAGGACGTTAGTGGCGTTAACGTTAAGTGAAAATGTGGGTTCGAGAACGTTAGTGACAATCACCTTTTGCACTAACGTTCCTAGCCCAAGATGAGTTATGTTAACTTCAACGTTAGTGGCACTAACATGACCACTAACGTTGCCTCTTGATCCATTGCGAGCGTTATTGGCATTTACCTTTGCCAATAACATTGCCCTTGTCCCCTTCTTCCCTACGTCAGAGTCCACGTTAGTGTAGCTAACGTGACTCTTAACGTGGCTAAGTGTGCCCCTTTCCCCAACGTTAGTGGCATTCACTTTTACCACTAACGTTGGAGCTTTACTTCTCTTCCACATTAGCTTCCACGTTAACGTAGTTAACGTGGACACTAATGTGGGCTATGATGGCTCACGAAAGCGTTATTGGTGTTCACTTTTCTTGTTAACGTTGTAAGCTAGCCTCCTTTCCACGTTAATGGTCACGTTAGTTGGACTAACGTGACTATTAACGTGGCATCTTCCTTGCTTCCTTTGTCTTGAAATCAAGCAAATAAAGTGCATTAAAGCTAGGTTCTAACCCATGAGATCATGCATCATTCAATTTACTATTCAATTCATGCATAATTCTCATGAAATCATATAAAATTCACAATGTTTTCTTGAATCAAGATGTAAATGATTATTTACCCAAAACTTGCTTATTTCCTAAGAAAGTGCATGAAACTACCCTAAAACCATAAAGAAAAGGTCAGTGAAACTGGCCAAAATGCCCTGGCATCACAACACCAAACTTAAAGCTTGCTTGTCCCTAAGCAAGTACTGGAACAAGAGAATGATGAATGAAATAACAAGAGAAATGAATCATTATTGTGGAAGTCATGTCCTTGGTTTTATGGGTTTTCATTCATAGCAACTTAGGTTCATTCCTTTACTGGCTTTCAGACCTTTATCATGCCCTGGAATACTCACTTGATTATACCCTTTGAGAGTTTTATTTATTGATCCCTTTGTCTTTCCACGGTTTATTGCATCCTTAGGCTAAGTGTTCTGTGAGGGGGCGACTCTTTAAGATAAGCTTTCAGCCAACACTCCCGAACCAGTTGGTTCAAGGTGCTAGGTGTTGAAACACCCCTAAGGACTTACTCCCTCAAGTCTCTTTCCCCCAAACATGCACACGACAGGCACATGGTTTGTTATTTTCTTTCCTTGAGGCCTTGGTATCCAGCACCGCTTTAGGTTACTAAATGTTCTGTAGCAAGGTTGCTCTTGATAGTGGATTTTCAGTTGATAATCCCGGGTTAGTTAACCCAAGTTACCAAGTGATGAAGCACTCCTAAGAACTTATTCATCCAAGAAGATCCTTGGTATAAGAGCACCACAGACATATCCCTCAAGATTCAAGCCCTTGGTGCCTAGCCTTATTTCTTATTACTTTTCTTTCTTTGTCAACTCTTATTGTTCTTTTCCTTTTTCTTATTAGGATCTTGTTATTTAGCTAGTCTCATGGGGTGGATTTCAAGCATATAATTCAGGACAGATAGTTGCCTTCCTACCTTATTGGTGAACCAACTTAGCTAAGTGATTACTACACCACAAATTTAAGGACCTACTCCACAACTTGAACATCACTCTGGTCTTTCATACCATTTCTTTTTATTTGGTTTAAAAGGACAAACATACAATAAGCAAGATGCAGATGAAAAAAGGTAACTTGAACCAGCACACATATGACAAAAGCAGGGAAAGCAATTATTAAATTCTAGTGGTGTAAGCTAAAGAGTAACTATTAATCAGGGGCACATTCAGACTTCCAATTTTTAACATTTCCAAGCACAATGAATCAAGTAACAATACAACCTTTTGGTGGTGCTTTCTGTCTATCTCTTTATTGTCATCATCCATAGCTTCTGCGTCCTTCTTCGCCTCCTTGGGTGGTGGTGCACTGTTTTTCCAGAAGGTTGATTGAATTCCTGCAAAGTTATTGGAAGTTGCTTGTTCCCCAAGCACTTGAGGGATGGTTAGCATGCATGTATACTTATGATTTTCTGAACTTCATTTGGTGTGCGAACACCAAACTTAGTTCCTTGCCTAATGCACAGATTGAATACATGTAGAGAACCTCATGTGCTTTGATGAGTTATTTTGGAGGAAAAATAAATTTCTCCCAAAACACACAAATCTAACCGGCAAGTGTACCGGGTCGTATCAAGTAATAAAAACTCATGGGAGTGAGGTCGATCCCACAGGGATTGAAGGATTGAGCAATTTTAGTTTAGTGGTTGATTTAGTCAAGCGAATCAAGATTTGGTTGAGTGTTTTGTGATTTGCAGAAGTTAAATTGCATGGAAGTAAAGAGAACAGGGAATTAAAGTGCTGAATCTTAAAGAACAAGAAATTAAATAGCAGAAACTTAGAATGCAAGAAATGTAAATTGCGGAATCTTAAAGTGCAAGAAATGTAAACGGCTGGAATTGTAAAGGGAATTGGGGATTGGATTTGCAGAATTTAAACAAGGAAAAGTAAATTGCATCAAGCAGAAGAGTAAAAGGGAATTGGGATTGAATCGGATCTCAGAGCAGAAAAGTAAATGAACATTAAAAACAGTAAACAGAGAATGTAAAATTTAGATCTCAGGACCCAGAGACTAGAAAACCAAGTCTAGATCTCAATGCCTTCCTAGATCCAACAAGAACAATTTCAAGGGAATTGTAAATTGCAAGGAAAGTAGATGAGAAGCAAGTAACAGAAACAGAAATTCAATATTTGGTAAATAAACAGAGAGATCCAAGGATGAGATTGAAACAGAATTTCTTCAATTCTCCAACCCAAAATCCAAGACAATTGTAATTGAAATTGAAAGCAATAAAACTGAGAGAAAGAGAAGTGAATTCTCCTTCCCCAAGACAAAGAAATTAAAGATCACTCAATATCCAAAGCTCTCCGAAAACTATTATGAAAATTCAAAAGTCATGAAATGGCATGAATTCATACATGGTTGATTAAATCAAAGGAAACATGAAAATCTACTCAATTAGCTTGCTTATGGTTCAAGAAAGTGCATAATTCTAATGAAAACAAAAGGAAAAGACTAGTTAAAATAGGCTAGGATGACTTGTCATCACGCTTTTATTAATAAAATGACTATAAGATAGAAACTAAACTATTGTTAAGTCGTTTCCCTGATTGGTTGAGGCTAGCACTTGCCATTGAAGAGGTGTAATGTGATTCTAACTGAAATCTTTGGTGGAACACCAAACTTAGAATTACACATTCACTCTTGGATTGTTTTGGTGTGCAACACCAAACTTAGCTCCTCACAATACGGGGACTTACTTATACCCTTTATTGAGATGATCATGAAAAGAAAACTACCTTAGGTTGGGTTGCCTCCCAACGAAGCGCTCTTTTAGCGTCACTAGCTTGACGATTTCTCCATCAGTTGAGATGATATTTCATTTTGGGGCTTTCCCCCATGATGCCCATGTAGTGCTTGAGCCTTTGTCCATTCACAGTGAACGTCCTCCTTGAACTTTCCTCCATGATTTCTATGTGTCCATATGGCGAGACCTTTGTGACAAGAAAAGGTCCTGACCACCTTGACTTGAGTTTCCCAGGGAAAAGTCTTAATTTGGAGTTGTAGCGGAGCACTTGCTGTCCTTTCTCGAAGCTCCTGGGTGTCAGATGGAGGTCGTGCCTTCTCTTTGCCTTTTCTTTATAAATTTTGGCATTTTCATAGGCTTGAGATCTGAATTCCTCCATTTCCTGCAGCTGCAAGACCCTCTTTTCACCAGTAGCAACGCTATCAAAATTTAGTAGCTTGAGAGCCCAGAGGGCTTTGTGTTCCAACTCCAATGGTAAATGACAGGCCTTTCCATACACCAGTTGATATAGGGACATCCCGATTGGTGTTTTGAATGTCGTTCTGTATGCCCAAAGAGCATCATCCAGCTTTTTCGACCAATCCTTTCTTGATGGTCTTACAGTCTTTTCCAGGATCCTTTTTAGCTCTCTGTTAGATATCTCGGTTTGCCCACTGGTTTGGGGGTGGTAAGGTGTGGCAACCTTGTGTTTTACTCCGTATCGTAGGAGGAGAACTTCTAGTGGTCTGTTACAAAAATGGCTCCTTCCATCACTAATGAGTGCTCGTGGGACTCCGAACCGGCTAAAGATGTTCTTTCTGAGGAAGTTCATGACCACTTTATTGTCATTCATTGGGGTTGCAATAGCCTCTACCCACTTGGAAACGTAATCCACTGCTACCAAGATGTACTTGTTTGAATATGAGGTTGGGAATGGTCCCATGAAATCGATTCCCCACACATCAAACAGTTCCAGTTCTAAGATTAAATCCTGTGGCATCTCATTTCTTTTGGGTAGGTTTCCAACACTTTGACATTCATTGCAGTTCTTTACTAGTTCTTTGGCATCCTTGAATAGGGTGGGCCAAAAGAATTCGCTTGGTAACACCTTGGCCGCAGTTCTATCCCCTCCAAAATGGCCTCCATAGCACGAGCCGTGGCAGTTCCACAAGACCTCTCGTTCTTCTTCTTCCGAAACACATCTTCTTAGGGTTTCATCTGAACACTTCTTGAAGAGATATGGTTCATCCCAAACAAAATACTTTGCGTCGTTGATGAGCTTTCTTTTTTGATGTTTGTTAATTTCTGGAGGTATAGCCCCAGTTGCCTTAAAATTGGCAATATCTGCAAACCAGGGTGCTCTGTGAATCGTCATCAACTGTTCATCTGGGAAGAACTCATTTACATTTGTATTATGTGTTTCTCCTTTATCATGAGGGATTCTGGATAGGTGATCTGCTACCTTGTTCTCCACTCCTTTCTTGTCTCTGATTTCAATATTGAATTCCTGCAACAATAAGATCCATCTTATTAGTCTTGGTTTTGATTCTTGCTTGGCAAATAAATATTTAAGTGCTGTGTGGTCTGTGAAGACAATCACTTTGGCATCAATTAGGTATGATCTAAACTTGTCAAATGCAAAAACTATTGCCAGCAACTCCTTTTCAGTAGTGGTATAGTTTCTTTGAGTATCATTGAGGACTTTGCTGGCATAGTATATCACATGGACCAAGTTATCTTTCCTCTGTCCTAACACTGCCCCAATTGCGAAATCAGATGCATCGCACATCAGTTCAAATGGTAAATTCCAATTAGGTGGGGAAATGATAGGGGTAGAGGATAGCCTCTTTTTCAAGTTTTCGAATGCTAGCATGCACTTTTCATCAAAGATAAATGGTGTATCAGATACAAGGAGATTGCTTAAAGGCTTTGGTATCTTTGAAAAATCTTTAATAAACCTTCTGTAAAAGCCAGCATGTCCTAGAAAACTCCTAATTGCCTTAACATCACTTGGTGGGGGTAATTTTTCAATGAGTTCCACTTTAGCTCTGTCAACCTCAATGCCTTGGTTAGAAACCTTATGGCCAAGAACTATTCCTCCTGTCACCATAAAGTGACATTTCTCCCAGTTCAAAACCAAATTAGTCTCTTGACATCTTTTCAATACCAGGGCCAGGTGATTTAGGCAATTAGGAAAGGAATCTCTGAATACTGAGAAGTCATCCATAAAGACTTCGATGAATTTTTCTATCATATCTGAGAAAATGGAGAGCATGCAGCGTTGGAAAGTTGCAGGCGCATTGCATAGCCCAAATGGCATGTGCCTGTAGGCAAACACTCCATATGGGAAAGTGAAGGAGGTTTTCTCTTGGTCTATTGGATCAACCACTATTTGGTTATATCCTGAATAACCATCGAGAAAACAGTAATATGCGTGTCCTGCAAGTCTTTCCAGCATTTGATCCATGAAAGGAAGGGGGAAATGATCTTTTCGTGTAGCTTCATTGAATTTTCTGTAGTCTATGGACATCTGCCATCCTGTGACGGTCCTTGTAGAGATTAGTTCGTTCTTCTCATTGGGGACTACAGTGATTCCTCCTTTCTTTGGGACAACTTGCACAGGGCTGACCCAAGGGCTGTCTGAGATCGGATAGATCACCCCTCCTTGCCACAACTTCATGACTTCTTTCTGTACCACTTCCTTCATGACTGGATTCAGCCTCCTTTGGGGTTGAATGGATGGTTTGGCATCATCTTCCAACAGTATCTTATGCATGCATATGGCCGAACTGATTCCCTTCAAGTTAGCAAGGGTCCATCCAATGGCCTCCTTATGCCTTTTTAACACTTGGAGTAGCTCCTCCTCTTGTTCTTGGCTGAGAGATGAGTTTATGATCACTGGATAACTTTCATTTTTCCCTAGATATGCATACTTGAGAGTGGGTGGTAGTGCCTTCAGTTCAAGTTTGGGTGCTTCTTTTTTTTCATTCTTCTCCTCTATTGTGCCTTGAACCTGAATCTCAGCTGTTGCAGCTTCTTCGCTTGATGCTGATTCCTCCTCTTCTGTTAACTCCTCAAGTTCTTCTTCTTCAAAAGTCTCTTGTACTACATCTTCCAGTGAGTCCAACCTCATACATTCTCCCAATGGTTCCTATGGGTAGTTCATGGCCTTGAACACATTGATCATTATTGTTTCATTGTGTAGTCTAAGGGTAAGTTCGCCCTTTTGGACATCGATGACAGCTCCGGCAGTAGCTAAGAATGGTCTACCCAAGATGATAGAAGCCTTAGCTCCTTCCTTCATGTCTAACACTACAAAGTCTGTTGGAAAGATAAAGTCTCCTACCTTCACTAGCAAGTCTTCCACTATGCCGTGAGGAAACTTGAATGATCGGTCTGCCAATTGCAAGGCCATTTTTGTTGGTTTGGCCTCCTCAATCTTCATTTTTCTCATCATAGCTACAGACATCAGATTTATGCTGGCTCCTAAATCACATAGAGCCTTTTCCACTGTTATTTCTCCTACAATACAGGGAATCTGGAAGCTCCCAGGATCCTTCAATTTATGGGGCAGTTTATGCTGAATGATAGCACTACATTCTTCGGTTAGTATCACAGTATCGTTGTTCTTCCAGCTTCTCTTCTTGGTCATCAACTCCTTCAAGAACTTGGCATAGAGTGGCATTTGCTCTATTGCTTCAGCAAAGGGTATGTTAATCTGTAGTTTTTTGAAAATTTCTAAAAATCTGGAGAACTGGCTGTCATCCCTCTTCTTCCTCAATTGTTGAGGATATAGGGCTTTCGGAATATATGGCTGATGCCAGGGCATTTTGGCCAGTTTCATTGACCTTTTCTTTACTATTTTTAGGGTAGTTTCATGCATTTACTTAGGAAATAAGCTAGTTTTGGGTAGATACTCACTTACATCTTGATTCAAGCATACATTGTGCACTTTACATGATTTTATGAGGATTTTGCACGAATTTAATGACAAATTGGATGTTGCATTTCCCATGACTTGGACTAGAACTTTGATGCACTTTATTGCTTGATTTCAGGACAAAGGAAGCAAAGAAGAACCACATTAGTGGCAACGTTAGTTACACTAACGTTGACACTAACGTGGAATGGGAGTAACTTGCAAAGTTAATGAGAAAAGTCATTGCCAATAACGCTCTAGAAGCCATCATTGCCCACGTTAAGAGTCACGTTAACTAAGCTAACGTGAACTCTAACGTGGAAGAAAAGAAATAGAGCCAACGTTAGTGACACTTAACATTATCACTAACGTTGGACCAAGCTCATAAGTGGCCACGTTAGTTGCCACGTTAACTTAGTTAACGTGGCCTCTAACGTTAAGAAGAAAAGGTGAAGCCAACGTTAGTGTCATTCAACTTTCTCACTAACGTTGGCCAAGTCACAAGAAGCCTCGTTAACTCCCACGTTAACCTAGTTAACGTGGAAGCTAACGTGAAGAAACTAGGTGGTCGACAACATTAGTGACACCAAATATTGTCACTAACGTTGGGATGAACACACACTCTCCCCAAGAAGCCACGTTAACTCTAAGTTAACGTGGACTCTAACGTAGAGAAGGAGGAGGCTTCTCAACAATATTGGGAAAGGTAAGACCCAATAACGTGTGCGAAGGACAAAGAGGCAACGTTAGTGGCAACGTTTGTGCCACTAACGTTGAGGTTAACGTGGCTCTTACTTGGGTGAGGAACATTAGTGAAAAAGTTTAATGTCACTAACGTTCTTGAACCCATATTTTCACTGAACGTTAACACCACTAACGTCCTGAGCTAAAGTCTCTGCCCACTTCACACTTTCTCTCTGCAAGTAAAGCCAAGCCCAATGAAAAAGATAACTGCTTCAAACTCAAGATCCAAAGGCCAAGACCCAAGACTTGAAGAGCCAACTAGAAGAGTAGAAGAGTAGTATATATAGGAGTAGCTTTGAATTATTTTGGGAGTTGGAAAATATAGGGAGCCTCTGGGCATAGAACTACTCTCTATATTTTACTTTCTCTACACTTCTAGTTTCATAATGTATTCTCCATTTTGTTTTCATTTTCCAGAGCTATGAACAACTAAACCCCTTTCATTGGGTTAGGGAGCTCTGTTGTAATTTAATGGATCAATACTAGTTTTCATTATTCTTCTTCTATCTTTTCTCTTGATTTTACTTGAAAGCTTTCGATCTTCATCCAATTGGGTAGTTATCTTGGAAAAGAAGCTATTCAAACTTGGATCTCTTCTGAACCTTGAAAGAGGAATGAAGAGATCATGCTAGAAATGCTTTCTCATGCTGGACCAAATTAGGTTTGGATGGATATGTGACTATAATCCTCTCAACACTTGATTTGGGAAATGCATGTGGTATAATCAGTGACCATACTTCATCTCTTCTCATGAGCAATTGACCGAGGAATTGGCTATTGATCAAGATTTGAGAGATTGAATTACAAGAAATTGTAATTCAATCACTTAAGATTGCCAAGGAGATCAATGAGTGCATTGATTGAGGAAGAGATGGAAATGAAATTGATCCGGAGAATGCAACATCTCCTGAGCCCAATGAACTCCCATTTCTGATCTCACCCATTCTCTTTAATTTTTGTCATTTACTTTTATGAGCAATTACCCCATTCCCATTTAAGATTCTGCAATTTACTTTCCGTCATTTACATTCCGCTTCTTATTTCTGGCATTTACTTTTCTGTTATTTACTTTCCCGCCATTTAATTTTCTGTAATTCTCAACTCAAAATTCTGATTCGCTCAACTAGAACATTCCTATAATTAAAGTTGCTTGATCAATCAATCCTTGTGGGATTCAACCTCACTCTATTATGAGTTTTTACTTGACGACAAATTCGGTACACTTGCCGAAGGAAATTTGTTATGAGACAAGCTTTCCGTGCATCAATGGCCTCAGCTCTTCTCCCTTTGGATGTGCATTGGAGGTGGGGACTTGAACTTCATTTTGTTCCTCCTTTCTTCCAATTGCATCTTCTCTTGTGGTTGCTTGGAAGTCTCCCTCAATTCCTTTCCACTTCTGAGGGTGATAGCATGACACTCCTCCCTCCGATTTGGTTCAATGTTACTGTGAAGGTCATGGCTGGGAGCTTGCTGAAATAGGTAGCCAATTTGTGTCTCAAGTTTCTTGATGGCAGCGTCTTGATTCTGCATGTTGGATCGCACTTCCTCTCGGAACACCTTACTATCTTGGATTTCCTTGCATATGCCTTCAAGTAGAGTCTCAATCCTTGATAGTCTTTCTTCCGATGATGGAGAGTTGAGATTGGAGGGATGAGAAGGGCTATTTTGGCTTTGGTATGGATGTTGAGATGTGTTGTTAGGTGAGTGCTGATATGATCTCTGTGTGGGATGTTGGTGAGCTGCATTGTTGTTGGGGTTGTGGCGTCTCTGATCTTGGCCTTGGTCTTGTTGATTTCCCCACCCAAAGTTTGGGTGGTTCCTCCAGCCAAGATTATACGTTTTGGAGTATGGGTCATGGTTCTGCCTAGGTGAATTTCCAATGTAGTTGGCTTGCTCCTGACTACCCTCTGCTTCTTCATTCACTCCTTATTGAGTTGCTGCTGAAGAGGTGATTGCAGCTACTTGATTCCTCTCCATCTTCTTGGTGAGGTCAGCCAATTGCTTGGTAATCATCTTGTTTTGAGCTAGCAGTGCATCCATATTGTTCAGCTCCATTACTCCTCTAGTGTTGCCTCTTTCAGAATCATAGAAGTAGTCATTATCAGCTACAGTCTCAATGACATCTATGGCTTCTTCAATAGTCTTCTTCTTGTTCAGAGATCCCCCGGATGAGTGGTTTACTGCCTTCTTTGACTCATAAGAAAGACCTACATAGAAAATGTGCAACTATAGCCATTTGTTGAACATATCTAGCGGGCATCTTCTTGTCAAGTCTTTAAACCTCTCCCATGCTTCATATAGAGTCTCACCATATTGCTGTCTGAAGGTTTGTACCTCAGCTCTCAACCTGTTCATCCGTTGAGGAGGATAGAATCTTGCCAAGAATTTGTTCACCACATCTTCCCAGGTTGCTAAACTCCCCTTTGGGAAGGATTCCAGCCATTTAGATGCCTTGTCCTTGAGTGAGAAGGGGAATAGAAGTAGTCTGTAGGTGTCAGGATGAACACCATTAGACTTCACAGTGTCACATATCCTCAGGAAGGTGGTTAGATGTTGATTGGGATCTTCTTGAACACTTCCTCCGAATGAACAGTTGTTCTAAATAAGGGTGATGAGCTGTGGCTTTAGTTCAAAGTTGTTGGCATGTATGGTTGGCTTTTGGATGCTACTTCCACAGTTTCCTGGGTTTGGATTGATGTAGGATCCTAGAACTCTTCTCTCTTGCCCAGCATGATACACTGGGCCTTCTCTGCCATAGTTGTGAGCATCTTCTTCATGACGGTTCTCCATATTCTCATCCATGTATGGTTTAAAATACTCCTCTTCTTCCTCCGTACTAACTACTCTCTTTCCTCTTGCTTCCCTCCTTAATCTAAGGAAGGTCCTCTCAGGTTCAGAATCAAAGGAAGTTGAAGCCCCGCTTCTTCCTGTCATACAACCAATAAGGAAAAAGCAAGAAGGATAGATGCAGACAGTATTTTCTGCAGAAATGCTGTTAGTGTGAGTGATGTAATATATCAAACAGTTAGTGGGTCAGTGAATTAAATAGTAAAAAAATATGATATGCAGATAGCACCACAAATGGGTGAGAGGTAAAGGGAAGGAAATAACTAAAACTAAAAGTAAATTACTCAGATGGAATTAAATCAAACAAAAGAAAAGTGCTCAATCTAGTTATCCACCAATTTAATCATTGTTGATACAAAATCAATCCCCAGCAACGGTGCCATAAACTTGATGAACGGAAACTTGTCTCTCAACAGATTTCCCTCGGCAAGTATACTGAATTGTCGTCAAGTAAAAACTCACAATAGAGTGAGGCCGAATCCCACAGGGATTGATTGGTCAAGCAAATTTAATTGGAGGAATATTCTAGTTGAGCTAAGCAGAATTTGGTTTGAGAGTTGCAGGAAATTAAATGGTGGAAAAGTAAATAGCAGAAAATGTAAATGCTGGAAATAAAGAGCTGAAAATAAATGACGGAAAGTAAATTATAGAATCTTAAATGGGGAATGGGGAATTTAGCATGAAAGTAAATGGCAGAAACTAAAGAGAATGGGTAAGATCAGAAATGGGGAATTCATTGGGCTTAGGAGATGTTGCGTTCTCCGGATCAAGTTCATTTTCATCTCTTCCTCAATCAATGCATTCATTGATCTCCTTGGCAATCTTAAGTTATTGAATTCCAATTCCTTGGTAACTCAATCTCTAAAATCTTTATCAATAGCCAATTCCTTGGTCTAATTGCTCATGAGAAGAGATGAGGTGCGGTCACTGATTATACCACATGTATTTCCAAATCAAAGTAATGGGAGAATTATATGTCACCATATCCGCCCAAACCCCAATTTGGTCTAACATGAGAAAGCATTTCTAGCATAATCTCTTCATTCCTCTTCCAAGGTTCAGAAGAGATCCAAGTATGAATAGTTTATTTTCCAAGACAACTATCCAATTGGATGAAGATTGAAAACTTTCAAGTGAAATCAAGAGAAAAAAAGAAGAAGAATAATGAAAACTATTATTGATCCATCAAATTACAACAGAGCTCCCTAACCCAATGAAAGGGGTTTAGTTGTTCATGGCTCTGGGAATGGAAAGCAAAGATGGAGAGAACATTCTGAAGTAAAACTAGAAGTTGCAGAGAAAGTAAAATTATACAGAGAGTAGTCCTCTCAATCCAAAAGCTCCTCTCTAGTTCAAAACTACCCCTATATATACTACTCTTCTGATCTTCCAGTTGGCCCTTCAAGTCTTGGATATGGGCCTTTGGATCTTGAGTTGAAGCAGTTTGGAATCTTCAGTGGCCTCAGCTTTACTTGCAGAGAAAGTGTGAAGTAGGTATGGACTTTGGCTAGGACGTTAGTGGCGTTAACATTAAGTGAAAATGTGGGTTCGAGAACATTAGTGACAATCACCTTTTGCACTAACATTCCTAGCCCAAGATGAGTTACGTTAATGGTGCACGAAATCGTGATCTCAGGCAACGACGCCAGAAACTCTGTACGCACGTCTTAATAAATCGTTTTTCATTCACAACTTCGATACAACTAACCAGCAAGTGCACTGGGTCGTCCAAGTAATAAACCTTACGTGAGTAAGGGTCGATCCCACGGAGATTGTTGGTATGAAGCAAGCTATGGTCACCTTGTAAATCTCAGTCAGGCGGATATAAAATAGTTATGGAGTTTTCAAACATAAATAATAAATAGATAGAAAATAAGGATAGAAACACTTATGTATATCATTGGTGAGAATTTCAGATAAGTGTATAGAGATGCTTTCGTTCCTCTGAACCTCTGCTTTCCTGCTGTTTTTATCCAATCAGTCTTACTCCTTTCCATGGCTGGCTTTATGTAAGGACATCACCGTTGTCAATGGCTACTTTTAATCCTCTCTGGAAAATGGTCCGATGTGCTGTCACTGCATGGCTAATCGTCTGGAGGCATCACCCTTGTCAATGGCTGCATTCTATCCTCTTGTGAAAATGGTCCAAATGCTCTGTCACAGCATGGCTAATCATCTGAAGTTTTCGATCATACTGGAATAGGATTCACCCTCCTTTTGCGTCTGTCACTATGCCCAGCACTCGCGAGTTTGAAGTTCGTCACAGTCATTCAATCCCAGAGTCCTACTCGGAATACCACAGACAAGGTTTAGACTTTCCGGACTCTCATGAATGCCGCCATCAATCTAGCTTATACCACGAAGATTCTGATTAAGAGATCCAAGAGATACTCATTCAATCTAAGGTGGAACGGAAGTGGTTGTCAGGCACGCGTTCGTGGGGGAATGATGATGACTGTCACGTTCATCACATTCAGGTTGAAGTACGAATGAATATCTTAGAAGCGGAATAAGTTGAATTGAATAGAAAAATAGTAGTACTTTGCATTAATCTTTAAGGAACAGCAGAGCTCCACACCTTAATCTATGGAGTGCAGAAACTCTACCATATGAAAATACATAAGTGATAATGGTTCAGGCATGGCCGAATGGCCAGCCCCCATGAAAGTCTAAGATAGCATAAAACTGATCAAAGATCATCCAAAGATGTTTAATACAATAGTAAAAAGTCCTATTTATACGAAACTAGTTACTAGGGTTTACAGAAGTAAGTAATTGATGCATAAATCCACTTCCGGGGCCCACTTGGTGTGTGCTTGGGCTGAGCTTGAATGTTACACATGTAGAGGTCAATCTTGGAGTTGAACGCCAGTTTGTAATATATTTCTGGCGTTCAACTCTGGCTTGTGACGTGTTTCTGGCGTTTAACTCCAGACAGCAGCGTAGAACTGGCGTTCAACGCCCTTTTACGTCATCTAAACTCGGTCAAAGTATGGACTATTATATATTGCTGGAAAGCCCTGGATGTCTAATTTCCAACGCAATTGAAAGAGCTCCATTATGAGTTCTGTAGCTCCAGAAAATCTACTTTGAGTGCAGGGAGGTCAGAATCCAACAGCATCAAGCAGTCCTTCTTCTACCTCTGAATCTGGTTTTTGCTCAAGTCCCTCAATTTCAGCCAGAAAATACCTGAAATCATAAAAAAACACACAAACTCATAGTAAAGTCCAGAAATATGAATTTAACATAAAAACTAATGAAAACATCGCTAAAAGTAGCTAGATCCTACTAAAAACATACTAAAAACAATGCCAAAAAGCGTATAAATTATCCGCTTATCACAACACCAAACTTAAATTGTTGCTTGTCCCCAAGAAACTGAAAATCAAATAGGATAAAAAGAAGAGAATATACTATAATTTTTTTGCTTTGGACCTTGACTTTAACCGCTTAGTCTCAAGTTTTCACTTGACACCTTCACGCCACAAGCACATGGTTAGGGACAGTTTGGTTTAGCCGCTTAGGCCAGGATTTTGTTCCTTTAGGTCCTCCTATCCACTGATGCTCAAAGCCTTGGGATCCTTTTTATTACCCTTGCCTTTTGGTTTTAAGGGTTACTGGCTTTTTCCTCTTGCCTCTTGGTTTTAAGAGCTTTTGGCTTTTTCTGCTTGCTTTTTTTTTTCTATTTTTTTTCGCCATTTTTTTTTCTGCAAGCTTTGTTTTTTTGCTGCTTTTTCTTGCTTCAAGAATCAATTTTATGATTTTTCAGATTATCAAATAACATGTCTCCTTGTCATCATTCTTTCAAGAGCCAACATATTTAACATTCTTAAACAACAACTTCAAAAGATATATGCACTGTTCAAGCATTCATTCAGAAAACAAAAAGTATTGTCACCACATCAATATAATTAAACTAAGTTCAAGGATAAATTTGAAACTCATGTACTTCTTGTTCTTTTGAATTAAAATAGTTTTCATTTAAGAGAGGTGATGGATTCAAAGGACATTCATAACTTTAAGACAAAGTTACTAAATACTAATGATCATGTAATAAGACACAAACATGGATAAGCACTTAACATAAAAAAACGAAAAACAGAGAATGTAAGAACAAGGAATGAATCCACCTTAGTGATGGTGGCGTTTCCTTCTTGAGGAACCAATGATGTCCTTGAGCTCTTCTATGTCTCTTCCTTGTCTTTGTTGCACCTCCCTCATTGCTTTTTGATCTTCTCTAATTTCATGAAGGATGATGGAGTGCTCTTGATGTTCCACCATTAATTGTCCCATGTTGGAACTTAATTCTCCTAGGGAGGTGTTGATTTGCTCCCAATAATTTT
>NC_029794.2:55201870-55206163 GCF_000816755.2 Arachis ipaensis
TTGAACCGGCTTGCCTTTGGAGTCAATCTTCCATTTAGCTCCTTCCACACATATGTCCATGAGGACTTGGTCCAACCTTTGATCAAAGTTGACTCTCCTTGTGTAGGGGCGTGCGTTCTCTTCCATCATCGGCAAGTTGAACGCCAACCTTACATTTTCCGGACTAAAATCTAAGTAATTCCCCCGAACCATGGTGAGATAATTCTTTGGGTTCGGGTTCTTACTTTGATCATGGTTCCTTGTGATCCATGCATTAGCATAGAACTCTTGAACCATTAGAATTCCGACTTGTTGGATGGGGTTTGTTAGAACTTCCCAAACTCTTCTTTGGATTTCATGTCGGATCTCCGGATACTCTTTTCTCTTGAGCTTGAAAGGGACCTCGGGGATCACCTTCTTCTTGGCCACAACATCATAGAAGTGGTCTTGATGAGCTTTGGAGATGAATCTTTCCATCTCCCATGACTCGGAGGTGGAAGCTTTTGTCTTCCCTTTCCCTTTTCTAGAGGATTCTCCGGTCTTGGGTGCCATCAATGGTAATGGAAAAACAAAAAGCTTATGCTTTTACCACACCAAACTTAGAATATTGCTCGCCCTCGAGCAAGAGAAGAAAGAATAGATGAAGAAGAAGAAGAAAATATGGAGAAGATGAGGGAGAGGTGTATTCTGCCAAGAAGGGAAGAGAGGGTTGTGTTGTGTGAAAATGAGGAAGAATGAAGGGCTATATATAGGGAAGGGAGGGGGGGTAAGGTTCGGCCATAAGGGTGGGTTTTGGGTGGAAAATTGATTTTGAATTTTGAAGGTAGGTGGAGTTTATGTGGTAGGTTTATGGGGAAGAGTGGATGGATGTGAGTGGTGAAGTAGTGATAGGGAAGAGAGATTGAGGTGATTGGTGAAGAGTTTTGGAGAAGAGTGTTTATTGGGAAGAGAGGATGAACATTGAGAAGAGGGAAGAGAGTGAGTGGTGGTAGGTGGGGATCCTGTGGGGTCCATAGATCCTGAGGTGTCAAGGATTTGCATCCCTGCACCCATTAGGCATGTAAAATGCCTTTGCATGCAATTCTGGCGTTTAAACACCGAATTGATGCTTGTTCTGGGCGTTCAATGCCCAGATGCAGCATATTTCTGGCGTTTAACGCTAGCCAGATGCTTGTTTCTGGCGTTCAGCGCCAGCTCTTCTTCACTGTGCATTTCTAACGTCTAAACGCCAGGATGCTGCTTGTTTCTGGCGTTCAACGCCAGAAACATGCTCTGTTCTGGCGTTGAACGCCAGACAGATGCTCCTTACTGGCGTTTAAACACCAGTGGGATCCTCCTCCAGGGTGTGATTTTTCTTCTGCTGTTTTTGATTCCGTTTTCAATTTTTATATTTATTTTGTGACTCCACATGATCATGAACCTAATAAAACATGAAAAAAATGAAAATAAAAATTAGATAAATAAAAATTGGGTTGCCTCTCAACAAGCGCTTCTTTAATGTCAATAGCTTGACAGTGGGCTCTCATGGAGCCTCACAGATGTTCAGAGCATTGTTGAGACTCCCCGACACCAAACTTAGAGTTTGGATATGGGAGTTCAACACCAAACTTAGAGTTTGACTGTGGGGGCTCTGGTTGACTCTGTTTTGAGAGAAGCTTACTGTGCCTCTTTTCCATGTATACAGAATGATGACCTTGAGTTTTAAATTCAAGGGAGTCCTCATTCAATTGAAGGACTAATTCACCTCTGTCAACATCAATCACAGCTCTTGCTGTGGCTAGGAAGGGTCTTCCAAGGATGATGGATTCATCTTCATCCTTCCCAGTATCTAGGACTATGAAATCATCAGGGATGTAAAGGCCTTCAACCTTTACTAACACGTCCTCTACTTGTCCATAAGCCTGTTTTCTTGAATTGTCTGCCATCTCTAATGAGATTTTACCAACTTGCACCCCAAAGATTCACAGTTTCTCCATTACAGAGAGGGGCATGAGGTTTATTCCTGACCCAAGGTCACATAGAGCCTTTTCAAAGGTCATGGTACCTATGGTACAAGGTATTAGGAACTTTCCAGGATCCTGTTTCTTCTGAGGCAATCTCAGTTGATCCAATGCATTTAGTTCATTGGTGAACAGGGGAGGTTCATCTCCCCAAGTCTCATTACCAAATAAATTGGCATTCAGCTTCATGATTGCACCAAGGAACTTGGCAACTTGCTCTTCAGTAACATCCTCATTCTCTTCAGAAGAGGAATACTCATCAGAGCTCATGAATGGCATAAGGAGGTTCAATGGAATCTCTATGGTCTCTAGATGAGCCTCAGATTTATTTGGTTCCTCAAAGGGAAACTCCTTACTGATCACTGGACGTCCAAGGAGGTCTTCCTCCTTGGGATTCACATCCTCCCCTTCCTCCTTGGGTTCGGCCATGATGGTCATTTCAATGGCCTTGCACTCTCCTTTTGGATTTTCTTCTGTATTGCTTGGGAGAGTACTAGGAGGGATTTCAGTGATCCTTTTACTCAGCTGGCCCACTTGTGCCTCTAAATTTCTAATTCAGGACCTTGTTTCATTCATGAAACTTACAGTGGCCTTGGATAGATCAGAGACTAAGTTTGCTAAATTAGAGGTGTTTTGTTCAGAGTTCTCTGTCTGTTGCTGAGAAGATGATGGAAAAGGCTTGCTATTGCTAAACCTGTTTCTTCCACCATTATTAAAGCCTTGTTGAGGCTTTTGTTGATCCTTCCATGAGAGATTTGGGTGATTTCTCCATGAGGGATTAAGAGAAGACAATGGAATAAGTGAAATTGAACCAGGAAGCAAAAAGCTGGACCTAAAGTTAGCATCAAACTTTTGCACAAACTTGTGGTTGCATTCCACCATGAGCAAAGGCCCAACTCAACGCTTGAAGATCATTGGAAGAAAGTGTATAAATAGGATAGAATTCAAGTTTTCGGAGAGCTTTCTTTTGAAATTTTCATAATAGTTTTCAGAGAGCTTTGGATATTGAGTGATCTTTAATTTCTTTGTCTTGGGGAAGGAGAATTCCACTCTCTTCCTCTTCATTTTCTTGCTTTCAATTTCAATTACAATTGTCTTGGATTTTGGGTTGGAGAATTGAAGAAATTCTGTTTCAATCTCAACCTTGGATCTCACTGCTTTATTTACTGTTTGATTGGATTTCAATTTCTGTTAGTTGCTCTTCATCACCTTTCTTTAAATTTCAATTACAATTTCTTGTTGGATCTAGGAAGGCATTGAGACCTAGACTTGGTTTTCTAGTCTCTGGGTCCTGAGATCTAATCTTCCAATTTACATTTTGTTTACTGTTTTCATGTTCATTTACTTTTCTGCTTCAAGATCCAATTTGATCCCACTCCTCTTCTACTTCTCTGCTTGATGCAATTTACTTTTCCTTGTTTAAATTCTGCAAATCTAGAAGTGATTTTCGTTCATTAATCTCTCAAGTTTACCAACTGTTTGACACATGGTGTCAACTAATCCTCTGACTACATTCTGGCATGAGAATATCCAATTTTCATTTGGATTGTTTGTGATTGTGCAGGTCATGGAGGAAAGAAATCCTACAGCAAGAGGAGAAAAATTGAGGCATTATGATTTCCAGCCTCCATAATCAAAGAGCAAGAATGTCAAGCTAGTGACAATAAAAGAGCGCTTGTTGGGAGGCAACCCAACCGGAGAGCATCATACAAGCCTTTGGAGGGATTAAGAATCATCAACCAAAGAAACAAAAGATGAACATAAAGGCCAGCAATGGTAATGAGAAGGAAAACAAGTGAACTCCAACAGGTTGTATTGTTAAGTGATTGTTTACATCAAATATTGCTGCTATTGCAAGTTGGATTGTATCCTTAATTGCCCTGCCTGTCTGCATAGTATAGTTTTTTATATACCCCTGCCTGCCTGCATAGTTTTTCTTTATAATTCAATAAGCAAGATGTTTGATCATTCACAACATTCTTATCTTCAAAACTTGTTTGCACTCAATTTTCAAGAATGCATCACATGAAAGTTCTTTGAAAAGAAGGATTGAGGAATTAAACAATTTTGAGGCAAGCAAAAGATTAGGAGAAGTGGTGGTTCTAGTTGTATGATTATGTATTGAGGTTGCATGCTTGTGAAAACTTGCATGGGAGCTCAAAGGCAGGACATGAAGTTCAAAGAAGTATTGTGGAGATTCTCAAAAATCTATTGATCCAAGAAGCAGCAAACAAAACAAAAGAAAATAAAGAAAATACAAAAGCAAAAAAAGAACATGGCCCAAGGCTCTGAGCATCAATTACTAGGCAGAAAA
>NC_029794.2:55220319-55242373 GCF_000816755.2 Arachis ipaensis
TTTGCGCCAACGTTAGCCCCCTAACTTGGTGGCTAACGTTGGCGCCACAAGTACTCAAGGTAAGGCCAACGTTAGGGCCAAAGTTAGACCCCTAACGTTGGCACCAACGTTCATACCAGCAAAGTGGTGTTAGCTGATATGAAAAGTTGGAGCAAAAGTTAGACCCCTAACTTTTGCTCAAACTTTTGGTCCAACTTTTGCAAAACTCAAACCCGGTTCAATTGGTTCACTTTGGTTCTTCTCCAAACTTCAAGAGCAATCAACCAAGGCCTCTTTCAACCCAATTCCACCATGAGCAAAGGCCCAACTCAACGCTTGAAGATCATTGGAAGAAAGTGTATAAATAGGATAGAATTCAAGTTTTCGGAGAGCTTTCTTTTGAAATTTTCATAATAGTTTTCAGAGAGCTTTGGATATTGAGTGATCTTTAATTTCTTTGTCTTGGGGAAGGAGAATTCCACTCTCTTCCTCTTCATTTTCTTGCTTTCAATTTCAATTAAATTGTCTTGGATTTTGGGTTGGAGAATTGAAGAAATTCTGTTTCAATCTCAACCTTGGATCTCACTGCTTTATTTACTGTTTGATTGGATTTCAATTTCTGTTAATTGCTCTTCATCACCTTTCTTTAAATTTCAATTACAATTTCTTGTTGGATCTAGGAAGGCATTGAGATCTAGACTTGGTTTTCTAGTCTCTGGGTCCTGAGATCTAATCTTCCAATTTACATTCTGTTTACTGTTTTCATGTTCATTTACTTTTCTGCTTCAAGATCCAATTTGATCCCACTCCTCTTCTACTTCTCTGCTTGATGCAATTTACTTTTCCTTGTTTAAATTCTGCAAATCCAATCCCCAATTCCCTTTACAATTCTAGCCGTTTACATTTCTTGCATTTTAAGATTCCGTAATTTACATTTCTTGCATTTTAAGTTTCTGCTATTTAATTTCTTGTTCTTTAAGATTCAGCACTTTAATTCCCTGTTCTCTTTACTTCCATGCAATTTAATTTCTGCAAATCACAAAACACTCAACCAAATCTTGATTCGCTTGACTAAATTAACCACTAAGCTAAAATTGCTCAATCCTTCAATCCCTGTGGGATCGACCTCACTCCTGTGAGTTTTTATTACTTGATACGACCCGGTACACTTGCCGGTTAGATTTGTGTGTTTTGGGAGAAATTTATTTTTCACCAAAATACTCATCAATTAGCAACCATGTCAATGAGTTCTTGAGCTTCTGCAGGCGTTTTCTTTAGGTGAATGGATCCACCTGCAGAAGAATCCAATGACATTTTAGCCAATTCAGATAGACCATCATAGAATATATCCAGGATGGTCCATTCTGAAAGCATGTCAGAAGGACACTTTTTTGTCAGTTCTTTGTATCTCTCCCAAGCTTCATAGAGGGATTCACCTTCTTTCTATTTGAAGGTCTGAACATCCACTCTAAGCTTACTCAGCTTTTGAGGAGGAAAGAACTTGGCTAAGAAAGCCTTGACCAGCTTATCCCAAGAGTTCAGGCTATCCTTAGGTTGAGAGTCCAACCATATTCTAGCTCTGTCTCTCACAGCAAAACGGAAAAGCATGAGCCTGTAGACTTTAGGATCTACTCCATTAGTCTTAACAGTATCACAGATCTGGAAGAATTCAGTTAAGAACTGAAAAGGATCTTCAGATGGAAGTCCATGAAACTTGCAGTTTTACTGCATCAGAGAAACTAATTGAGGTTTCAGCTCAAAATTGTTTGCTCCAATGGCAGGAACGGAGATGCTTCTTCCATGTAAATTGGAATTAGGTGCAGTAAAGTCAGCAAGCATCCTCCTTGCATTATTATTATTTTCGGCTGCCATCTCCTCTTCCTGTTCAAAAATTTCTGAAAGGTGCTTGCTAGATTGTTGTAATTTAGCTTCTCTTAGTTTCCTCTTCAGAGTCCTTTCAGGTTCTGGATCTACTTCAACAAGAATATTCTTGTCCTTGTTCCTACTCATATGAAAAAGAGGGACAGAAAAATAATAATAGGGATCCTTTTTACCACAGGTAAAGAGGTTCCTGTGTGAGTAGAAGAAAAGAAGAAGAGAAAATCTGAACTCAGAGAGAGAGAGAGGGTTCGGATTTTTGGTGAGTGAGGGAGAGATGTTAGTAGATGAATAAATAAATAGAAGGAGATGAGAGAGAAAGAGGATTTTCGAAAATAATTTTTGAAAAAGAGTTAGTGATTTTCGAAAATAGTTTTTTTTTTTTGAAAAAGGTTAGTAATTTTGGAAAATTAAAATCAAAAATTAAAATAATTAGTTAATTAAAAAGAATTTTTTGAAAAAGAAGGAGATATTTTCGAAAATTAGAGAGAGAGAGAGAGAGTTAGTTAGGTAGTTTTGAAAAAGATAAGAAACAAACAAAAAGTTAGTTAGTTAGTTGAAACAAATTTTGAAAATCAATTTTTGAAAAGATAAGAAGATAAGAAGTTAGAAAGGATATTTTAAAATCAAATTTTGAAAAAGATAAGATAAAGAGATATTTTTGAAAAGATATGATTGAAATTAGTTTTGAAAAAGATTTGATTTTTAAAATCACAATTAATGACTTGATTCACAGGAAATCATAAGATATGATTCTAGAACTCAAAGTTTGAATCTTTCTTAACAAGCAAGTAACAAACTTGAAATTTTTGAATCAAAACATTAATTGATGATGTTATTTTCGAAAATATGATGTAAAATTAAGAAAAAGATTTTTGAAGAATAATTTTTTGAAATTTTCGAAAATAGATAAGAAAAATGAAAAAGATTTGATTTTTGAAAAAGATTTTGAAAAAGATAAGATTTTTAAATTGAAAATTTGATTTGACTCATAAAAACAACTAGATTTTAAAAATTTTTGAAAAAGTCAAATCTAATTTTTGAAATTTTAAGAGAGAAAAAAGGGAAGATATTTTTTTGATTTTTTGAATTTTTATGATGAGAGAGAGAAACATGAAAAAGACTCAATGCATGAAAATTTTGGATCAAAATAATGAATGCATGCAAGAATGCTATGAATGTCAAGATGAACACCAAGAACACTTTGAATGTCAAGATGAACATCAAGAACTTATTGTTGAAAAAAAATTTTTTAATGCAAAAAAAACATGCAAGACACCAAACTTAAAAAATTTTCATGTATAGACACTATGAATGCAAGAATGCATATGAAAAACAAGAAAAGACACAAAACATGAAAACATCAAGATCAAACAAGAAGACTTACCAAGAACAACTTGAAGATCATGAAGAGCACTATGAATGCATGAATTTTTCGAAAAATGCAAAATGAATATGCAATTGACACTAAACTTTCAACTTGACTCAAGACTCAAACAAGAAACATGAAATATTTTTTATTTTTATGATTTTTTTATTATTTTTTTTTGGATTTTTGTATTTTTTTTTCGAAAAAACATATAGGAAAAAGAAAATAAGGATTTCAGAATTTTTTTAATATGAATTCCAGGAATCTTGTATTCTTAGTCTAAAGCTCCAATCCGAGGGTTAGGCATGACTTAATAGCCAGCCAAGCTTTAATATGTAACTCAGACATGCCACGGCTGACATTCCAGTTAACTTGCCTCTGTGCTGATGGTTGGAAGCCCCTATCCAAAAGAATTAGAAATGGCTTTATAGCCAGCCAGGCTTCAACATGCTTCATGAAACTCTAGAATTCATTCTTAAAAATTCTGAAGAAAAATATATTTTTGAAAAGATTTATTTATTTACTTATTTTTTTTCGAAAATAGATGAGAAATTTTTGAAAGGTTTTTGAAAAATTTTTGAAAATAAAACAAAAAGAAAATTACTTAATCTGAGCAACAAGATGAACCATCAGTTGTCCAAACTCGAACAATCCCCGGCAACGGCGCCAAAAACTTGGTGCACGAAATTGTGATCTCAGGCAACGGTACATCACCGTTGTCAATGGCTACTTTTAATCCTCTCTGGAAAATGGTCCGATGCGCTGTCACTGCATGGCTAATCGTCTGGACGCATCACCCTTGTCAATGGCTGCATCCTATCCTCTTGTGAAAATGGTCCAAATGCTCTGTCATAGCACGGCTAATCATCTGAGGTTCTCGATCATACTGGAATAGGATTCACCCTCCTTTTGTGTCTGTCACTACGCCCAGCACTCGCGAGTTTGAAGTTCGTCACAGTCTTTCAATCCCAGAGTCCTACTCAGAATACCACAGACAAGGTTTAGACTTTCCGGACTCTCATGAATGCCGCCATCAATCTAGCTTATACCACGAAGATTCTGATTAAGAGATCCAAGAGATACTCATTCAATCTAAGGTGGAACGGAAGTGGTTGTCAGGCACGCGTTCATGGGGGAATGATGATGATTGTCACATTCATCACATTCAGGTTGAAGTACGAGTGAATATCTTAGAAGTGGAATAAGTTGAATTGAATAGAAAAACAGTAGTACTTTGCATTAATCTTTGAGGAACAGCAGAGCTCCACACCTTAATCTATGGAGTGCAGAAACTCTACCGTATGAAAATACATAAGTGATAATGGTTCAGGCATGGCCGAATGGCCAGCCCCCATGAAAGTCTAAGATAGCATAAAACTGATCAAAGATCATCCAAAGATGTCTAATACAATAGTAAAAAGTCCTATTTATACTAAACTAGTTACTAGGGTTTACAGAAGTAAGTAATTGATGCATAAATCCACTTTCGGGGCCCACTTGGTGTGTGCTTGGGCTGAGCTTGAATGTTACGCGTGTAGAGGTCAATCTTGGCGTTGAACGCCAGTTTGTAACGTATTTCTGGCGTTCAACTCTGGCTTGTGACGTGTTTCTGGCGTTTAACTCCAGACAGCAGCGTAGAACTGGCGTTCAACGCCCTTTTATGTCATCTAAACTCGGCCAAAGTATGGACTATTATATATTGCTGGAAAGCCTTGGATGGCTACTTTCCAACGCAATTAGAAGCACGCCATTTTGAGTTCTGTAGCTCCAGAAAATCCACTTTGAGTGCAGGAAGGTCAGAATCCAACAGCATCAGCAGTCCTTCTTCTACCTCTGAATCTGGTTTTTGCTGAAGTCCCTTAATTTCAGCCAGAAAATACCTGAAATCACACAAAAACACACAAACTCATAGTAAAGTCCAGAAATGTGAATTTAACATAAAAACTAATGAAAACATCCCTAAAAGTAGCTAGATCCTACTTAAAATATACTAAAAACAATGCCAAAAAGCGTATAAATTATCCGCTCATCAGTTAACTTCAACGTTAGTGGCACTAACGTGACCACTAACGTTGCCTCTTGATCCATCGCGAGCGTTATTGGCATTTACCTTTGCCAATAACGTTGCCCTTGGCCCCTTCTTCCCTACGTTAGAGTCCACGTTAGTGTAGCTAACGTGACTCTTAACGTGGGTATGCCTCAACTTCGAGAGCGTTAGTGACACTTACATTTGTCACTAACGCTCCAAACACCCTTCTTCCCACGTTAGAGTTGATGTTACTTAGGTTAACGTGACTTCTAACGTGGTAGTGATAGCCATCTCCAACGTTAGTGACAAAGGTGAGTGTCCCTAACATTGGCTCATCATTCCTTTCCTCCACGTTAGCTTCCACGTTAACTACGTTAACGTGGATACTAACGTGGGCTATGATGGCTCACGAAAGCGTTATTGGTGTTCACTTTTCTTGTTAACATTGTAAGCTAGCCTCCTTTCCATGTTAATGGTCACATTAGTTGGACTAACGTGGCTATTAACGTGGCATCTTCCTTGCTTTCTTTGTCCTGAAATCAAGCAAATAAAGTGCGTCAAAGCTAGGTTCTAACCCATGAGATCATGCATCATTCAATTTACCATTCAATTCATGCATAATTCTCATGAAATCATATAAAATTCACAATGTTTGCTTGAATCAAGATGTAAATGATTATTTACCCAAAACTTGCTTATTTCCTAAGAAAGTGCATGAAACTACCCTAAAATCATAAAGAAAAGGTCAGCGAAACTGGCCAAAATGCCCTGGCATCAAGAGCTCCCCATAAGTCCAACTTAAGGACAATAAACAAAAGTGCTAGGTGGGAGACACCCCACCATGGTAACATCTTTTCATCTTTCCCTTTTGTACATATTGGTAAAATAAGTCTAATTTCATGTTTTGTTTGATTAGTTGAGTTTAATTGGGAGTCTAGTAGGTTAAATAAGGTTTTCTGATGTTTTGATAGCTGTTTGGAGGTTTGGAATGCTTGGTTTGGTGCAAAAGCATAGAAAAATTTTGAAAAATAGAGCACCACCCACGCGCACGCGCACTCCACGCGTACGCGTGAATCAAGCAATTTCGGCCATCCACGCGGATGCGCCATGTACGCGTACGCGTGGATTGAATTTTTCCACTTCCCATACATTCACCCGAGAGTTATGCCTGAAGTGTGCCAACTTTTTGCCCCAGGACACGCGAACGCATACCTTGCGCGTCCGCGTCGACTCTCTGCTTTGCCATGCACGCGTACGCGCGCTGTACGCGTACGCGTCGCTTCCATTTTCATCAATCCACGCTTACGCGCACATGACGCGCACGCGTGGATTGCCCTGTTTCACTCACCTTCTTTTCTCCTCTTTCCATTTCTTTCCTTCTTCTCTTCTCTTTCCACCCTTCAAACATCATCCAACACTACCAAGCATCATATATCACCAATTCTTTTAGTTAGTTAGTTTGTTTAATTTTTGTTTTCCATTATAAGTGTTGGATTACTAATCTTGTTTACTGTTTACTGCTGCTGCTTATTGATAGGATGTTAGTTTAACATCATTGATGTTAATTGTCATTGTTGGATTCTTTGTTGAGGTTATATTTGGTTACTTGGTTTGGAACTTTTCATGTTTAATGCTTTTGAATACCAAGTACATGTTACATTGCCTTCATGCATCTTAACACTTTGAATTGCATGTTTTGGCCACCATGCATTCATCATCCATTGTTAGGCAATTGTATATTCTCATTGCATTTTTTAGGTGATGCTTGTTTATGGTTTACCCTTATTCACGTCACTTATTTCATACATTGAGATTGTGGAATTGAGAAATTGGATTGAAAGCTTACCTAGTGACATATTTTTGAGCTTTGTAAAGCTTTGTGGGCCATGCTTGCTATGTGATTGATTTCCACTTCTGCATCCTTTTTCCTAAGTTCCATAGCATCCATGTGTTTCACCTCTATGTCACTTAGGTGTTGCAACAACTTCAATATGTGTCATTGTTTGATGTGTGAGCTCTCTAGACCATTTTGTTCATCAAATTTACTTACACATCAATCAATGTCCATGCACTATCCAATTTCACAATTACTTGATTTTTGCTTGAATGCTTCCATGCCTCTTCACTACTTGTGTGGTTGACTTAACCTACAAGTCTTTTAAAGTATCTCAAGCACACTAGAATGAGTGAAGTGTATACTTTCTTTTGTGTAAATGTGACATAGCTTTTTATACTAGCGTGTGTGTGTGTTCTAAGCCACGCGCAATTTTAGAACCCACACACCTATTTTTCATTAATGTCACACTAATTCACCCACTCAATTCTAGTGGTTCTTACCTCATTCCAACAATTCACACTTCCTAGCTTTTGTATGTTTTCATCTTACGGTGTCTATTTTGTTTTTCATGATTGATGCACCATAAGCAAAAATGGAAGCGGGAGAAGAACACGCAGCATCGGTTGACCTACCAACTGAAGGTAGCAACTAGGAAAGTCGCCGAACCCCCTTGTTCATCTTTCGATGCACCAAGAATGGTGCAAACTTTTAAGTGTGGGGAGGTCGTTCGACCGCTCGGCATTTTTGGGTGACAAGTTTCTAATTCCAACATTTTTTCATTTCATTTTTAGGTCTTTTAGATTTTTTTGTTGCATTGCATATGTATATATTAAGCTTAGTCAAAATCATGATATTTGCCAAGGATTTATCTATAGGGCACCGCAATTGAAAAAAAAATTTAGAACTTGCTTGAATTATATACTTTATGGAACATGATTTTTGAGCTAAGAATATAAGCATGTGAGATTTGAGCCTAATTGTGTGGTTACATCATATATAACCACTTACTTTCATTCTTGTGTGCATTATTCTCTTCCTATGAGTGTAATCTTTGATTTGTTTGATTCTTTATGTCCATTATTTTGTGTATACATGCATTTATATGATTGAGGCCATTGTTCAATTAGCTCACTTACCCAAATAGCCAACCTTTTATCTTCTATTATTAACCAATCTTGAGCCTATGCTTAACCCATTTGTTCATAATTGTAGCATATTACAAGCTTAAGTGAAAAACAATAAATGTCCCTTGTTTGGATCTTTGATTAGCTTAGGCTAGTGAGAGTGTTCATCATTTGATTTTGGGAGAGTTGGGAACATTGGGTAGAGATAAAAGTGTGTTTACATTTTTGTTGAAAAATCTTGGGAATTGGGTACAAACTCATGTATTAATCATGTGTAAACCATATGCATTGATGTTCTTGTATATATATTTCAGTTTGAAAAAAAAATTAAATGAAAAAAATATAATAATAAAAAAAAAGAAAAAAAAGAGAAAATAAATAATAGAAATAGAAAAAGAAAGACAAAGAATTGCAATAAAAAGGGGACAAAAATACCCCAAAGCAAGGTTCAATAAAAGTCAATGCATATGGGTGGTGATAAAAAAGAGAATGCATGAGTGTGTGAAAAAGTGAAGAATGGGTAGTTAGGTTTGTTTAGAATTGTATAGATTGTCATAGGTTAGGTGGGAAGTTTAAGTTAATCAAAGATTCAAATCTCAAGTCCACTTGACCATATGCATGCTACCTTGACCCTAACCCCATTACAACCTATGGGAAGTCCTCATGATATTTGTATGCATGCATGAAATAATTTTTGATTGTTAGAGGAAAAACAAATCTTGGAAACATGATTAGGGGAGAATTGAGTGAATCAACCCCATACACTTGAGTGCCTAGAGCGGATACACATCCGGTGAGGGTTCGATGGCTCAATTACATGTTTCCACCCATGATCATCTCTTTTCTTGCAAGTTTGTAAAATCTTTTTAATAATTCAATTCAATTGTGGGTTGAGTGATTGCTATTGCCTTAGTCCTTGTGTTTGTATATGTATTCTTGGAAATTGATATATTTTGACTAAGTGGATGCATTCATGTAGATAGATTGCATATAGATAGGTTGCATGTAGTTAGTTTGCATTGAATAAATGTTGATGTCCCTTTGCTTCTTTCTTGATTTTAGCATGAGGACATGCTTAGTTTAAGTGTGGGGAGATTTGATAAACCCTAATTTTGTGGTTTATCTTGTGCTTAATTTGGGGGATTTTATCACATTTTCTCACATTTATTTAATAAAATAGCATGGTTTTGCAATTCTCCCTTGATTTATGCTTAAATGTGAAAACATGCTTTTTAGGCCCTTAAATTGGTGATTTTAATTCACTTTAATTCCATTCGATGCCTTGATGTGTTTGTTGAGTGATTTCAGGTTCATAAGGCAAGTATTGGATGGAAGAAGTGAGGAGAAAAGTATGCAATTGGGAGAACTCATGAAGAAACAAAGATTAGGAAAGCACCAAAGGACGCGCACGTGCACCAGACGCGCACGCGCAAAAGTGGTTTTGCCTATGGATGCGCACGCGTACATGCCGCGTCCGCGCGGGTTGAGAATTTTCCAGTCGACGCGCACGCGCACACGCCGATACTCTCACGTGGCCCACTTGAAGGCAATTCGCTGGGGGCGATTTCTGAGCTGCCCAGGCCCAAATCCAACTTGTTTCTTAGTGTATTTCATGCAGAATTGAAGTCCAAGCAAAGGGGGGAGCAATTGTTTGAAGTGTTAGCATCATGTAGCTTAGTTTCTAGAGAGAGAAGCTCCCTCTTCTCTCTAGAATTGATGACAAAAATTCGTAGAGTTCATACATTGCCCATCAATTTTCCCTATGTGCTTATATATATGTGTCTTAGGAAGATTGAATTGCTCTTGACCAAGTAGATAGTAGAACACACCCTGGTTGCATTCATGTAGGTAGGTTGCATCGCATGAGTCGCACTCTCTTGTGATCCTTTGGTCTTTTGCTTTCCTTTAGCATGAGAACATGCTATACTTTAAGTGTGGGGAGGTTGATAAACCCCGTTTTTATGGTTTATCATGTGTAGATTTTAAGGGTTTTATCAATGATGTTCCACACTTATTCATGTAAAACTGCATGATTTTGTGTTCCTCTCCCTACTTTGCCTCATAGATGAAAACATGCTTTTTTTGCATCAAAAATTGATATATCGTAATCTGCCTCTATTACCATTCGATGCCTTGATCGGTTTGTTAAGTGGTTTCAAAAGATATAGGGCAAAAATAGCTAAGAGGAGTGAAGGAAGCATGCATAAGTGGAAGGAGATTGGAATAAATTATAGTTTTGAAGTTTAGACATGGGCGCGCGTGCGCACCATGTGCGTACGCGCAGATGAGCACCCCCAGAGCCGGCTCAATGGAGCCAAACGAGAAGCCGGGACGCTTACATGGCTGGGCCATATTTCCTATGTAGCGCGCGCACCGTACGCCTACGCGTAGGTCGCGAAAAATCCCAGAGGCACGTACGCGCACGTGATTTTTTAAAAGGAAAACGTGACCAGCGATTTTAGGGGATTCCAGGCCTAGTTTTGGGGCAGAATTTTGGAGGGAAAAGCTTAAGAAGACCAAGGATTAGGGGGGTTAGGAAAGTTAGTCATAATTCTAGATATTTTGGGTAGTTAGTTACATTTTGTTTTTAAAGAGAGAAACTCCAACTTCTCTCTAGGATTTCACTTTCTCCATTGCAATTCTCCTTTGATTTCTTGGTGAGATCCATTGCTAATTCACTTTTACTTTGATACAAGTTGTAGATCTACTCTTCTTCTACTCTCAATTAACACTCTTTTGATTCAATCTCTTAGATTTAGATTTGTGACTTTGCTATCTTGAATTATGATTAATGAATTGAGGAATTTCATTCAATTTCTTGATTATTGATGATTGTTTGGATTAGATAGCTTTAATTCAATTTTCTTCTCTCAATTACATCATGTCTTCTATGATTGCCCACCAATTGTTTGTGATAATGACAACCCTAGTTATGGAGTAGATTTCTCTCACTTGGCTTAGGGGTTGAGTTATTGGAGACACTTGAGTAGTGAATATCAATTGTTGACTAGGAATTGAGAATTGCTAATTTACTTGGAGTGCACTAAAGCTAGACTTCCCTAGGGTGAGACTAGGACTTGTGACTCAAGTTAGTTACTCTCACTTGACTTTCCTCCATTACTAGGAGGGTTAACTAAGTGAAGCAATAATCAACTCTTACCACAATTGAAGGAAACTATAATGATGGAACTTCCAATAATTATCCCTTAGCCAAGGCTTTTATCTCAGTTAATTGTTGTTTACTTTTGTTAGCTTGAATTCTTGCACCAACTCTCAAAACCACAAAAGACTTCCTAATCAATGATGTGCATTCTAAGGAAATTCCTAGGGAGAATGACCCGGGATCAATACTCTCGGTCATAGATATTAGAATTGTTTGATGTGATATTTGCGTGTTGGTTAGACTATACTCACGATTGGATTTATTGCTAATTTCTAACCGGCATACGAATATTTCAGTCTGCCGACCGGTCTTCAAAGGTAACACCCGAATAAATTTTGAATTTCTTTTGTTAAGTGGGATAGATTGCATTTGACATCCATTGCATGTTAGTTATCTCTTAATAAGTCCACTTGGTTAGAGTAATGACTTCTTTCCTAGGAAGCTAGAACTTTAGGGCAAACTCACCAATTTTAAAAATTTTTGATGCTATGCTTGTTTGAAGAATGTAATTTGGAACATGGATTTTGAGCCAAGAACACAAGCAAGTGGGTTTTGAGCCTAATTGCATGGCTACATCTTCTAGCCACTTACTTTCCTTCTTGTGAGTATTGTTCTCTCTCTACGATTGTGATCCTTAATTTGTTTGACTCTATATGTCCATTGTTATATGTATGAATGCATGTATATGATTGAGGCCATCAATTCACTTAGCCACTTACCTAAATGACCTTACTTTATAACAACCTTTACAACCAATTTTGAGCCTACGCTTAACCCGCTTATTCTTAATTTTAGCACATCACAAGCCAAAAGCGAAAAACCCATGAATGTCCCTATTTAAATCCTTGAATAGCTTAGGCTAGTGCGTGTGTGCCATTCAAGTGTGGGAAAACGGGAGGGAGCATCTGTTGAGGTAAAAGCATGTTATTGTTAAAAATATTGGGAAGTAGATACATACTCAGGTGATTGATTAAATATATAGACCTTATGCATTGATATTCTTGTACATAGTTTGAAAAAAAAAAGGGGAGGGGGGAAGAAAAAGAAAAGAGACCCAAAGAAAAAAAAGAAAAGAAAAAAAATAAAAAGAAGAAAAAGAGAAGCCATAAAAGGGGACAAGGTGCCCCAAAGTAAGATTCAAAGACAAATCAATGCATATGTGTAATGATCAAAAGTGAAAGCATGAGTATGTGGATGAGTGAGGAGTGGGTAGTTAGGTTAGTACATGATTTTATAGGATGTTATATAGGTTAGGAGGGGAGCTTAAGTTAATCAAAGGATTCAACCTTTAGCCCACTTAGCCAAATATATAACCCTACGTTAACCCTAACCCCACTACAACCTAAGGAAAGACCTCATGATATATGTATGCATGCATAGAACAATTGTTGATTGTTAGAGGAAGAAAAAATTTTGGAAGAGCATGAAGTAGGAGAGGATTGAGTGATCAACCCTATACACCGAGTGAATAGAGTGCAAACACTTCCGGTGAGGGGTTCGAAGCTCAATTCCTTGCTCCTGGCTATGCATATTTCACTTTGATGACAAAAATTGGTAGAGTTCATACATTACCCATCATTTTGCCCTATGTGCATATATATATGTGTCCTAGGAAGATTGAGTTGCTCTTGACCAAGTAGATAGTAGCACACACCCTGGTTGCATTCATGTAGGTAGGTTGCATCCCATGAGTCACACTCTCTTGTGATCCTTTGGTCTTTTGCTTTCCTTTAGCATGAGGACATGCTATACTTTAAGTGTGGAGAGGTTGATAAACCCTATTTCTAGGGTTTATCATGTGTAGATTTTAAGCTCTAAACCGTGCACACTTAGAATACACACATTGTGTTTTATCATACCACACTCATATGCCCTCTTCCTCAATTTATGTTTGTTTGTTTTATAAAGCAACCCGAGCCCAGGTGTCCACTAGCTGAAGGTGGAGCCTCATAGTTCTTCACCTTGCATGCACAGAGGACCATGCAACGTTTAAGTGTGGGGGAGGATATGCAATTTTGGGGCATAAATTTTCTCTTTCTCAACATTTTGCCCTATTTTTTTCTTGTTTTGATAGTTATGTTTTTGTGATGTTTTTGTGAATATTAGTTAGTACTTTATTTTATTGCATTTTGCTTAGTTTGCTTGTATATATCATAGTTTGTTTATAGTTTTATAGTAGTAAATATTTGCATGTTACCTAGTATAGGAGATAATTTTGGTTCAAAAAAATAAAGAATCTTCAAGAAATCTCTTTTAGGGAATTTGATGAATCCATATTTGACGATATATTTTTGTTTGATTTGAGTGATTTTCATCATATAAATCCACATTTATTCACTTAAATATCATACTTTTGTGTTTTCTCTCTAGATTGTGCCTAAATGTGGAAATATGCTCTTTTGTGCTTAATTTAGTCAATCTTATTCCATTTACATTCCATTCGATACCTTGATATTGTGTGTGAGTGATTTCAGATGTAGAAGGTAGGAATTGCTTGGTAAAGATTAAAGAAGAGAATGCAAGAGGGAGAAAACATGAAAAAAAATAAAGGAGAAGTACACATTGGAGTGTGCATGCGCACAACCAACTGTGCGTACGCACAAGAACCACAAAGCCATGTGTGCATACGCACAACCTCCTGTGCGTGTGCACAAGAAGAAAATCAGCATGTGTGCATACGCACATACCTGTGCGTATGCACAAGTCCCAGCACGTGACTGACAAACCCCATTTGTAGGGTTTATCTTGTATTGATTTTTGGGGATTTTATCACCTTTTACCCATATTTATTCAAGAAATAGCATGGTTTTGTATATTCTCCTTTAATTGTGCTTGAATGTGAAAACATGCTTTTTAGGACTCAAAATAGCTAAATTTAATTCACCTTGATTCTATTAGATGCCTTGATATGTTTGTTAAGTGATTTAAGGTTTAGGAGGCAAAGATTGGATCAAGGGAATGAAGAAAGAAAGCATGAAAAGTTTGAGAACTCATGAAGAAATGGAAGAACCGGAAAGCTGTCAAGCTGACCTCTTCGCACTTAATCGACCATAACTTGAGCTACAGAGGTCCAAATGATGCGGTTCTAGTTGGGTTGGAAAGCTAACATCCGGGGCTTCGAAACGATATAAGATTTGCTATGGTTGAACTGCGCATGGTGACGCGTATGCGCATAGTACGCGCACGCGCCGTTGCTGCCACCTGGTTCACTTAAAACAAAACGTGGCCAGCGAATTCTAAAGCCTTGTGGGCCCAATCCAACTCATTTCTGATGCTATTTAAGCCAAGGATTGAAGGGGGAATCAAGATACTTTTCATACTTTAGAAGTTAGTTACCATTAGTTTAGTTTTTAGCTTAGTTTTAGTAGTGAGAGTTAGTTTCATATAGTTGTTAGTTTATTTTCATTGCCATTTACTTTTCATGCTTCTTATCCAAAACCCCAAAATAACTCATAACCAATAACAAGATACTTTATTGTAATTCCTAGGGAGAACGACCCGAGGTCCAATACTTCGGTTTATAAATTTTAGGGGTTTGTACTAGTGACAAACAACTTTTTGTATGAAAGGATTAGTGATTGGTTTAGAAACTATACTTGCAACGAGAATTCATTTGTGAAATTCTATACCATCAAAAATCCATTCATCAGTGACTCACTTAATGTAAATTGCTGGGGGCAATTTCTGGGCCTCCAGAGCCCAGTTTTGGGAATTTTAGGGTTATTTTAGCATCATGTAGTTCATTTTCTAGAGAGAGAAGCTCCCCCTTCTCTTTAGGACTAGGATTTTTAGTTTAATTTCCTTGTAATTTCTCTTTTTAATTCTTGTTTTCATCTAGTTTCTTCTACCTTTCGTTGTTCTATTGTGTTAATTTCGTTATGTTATCTTGTTAATTTCTTATTTTGGTCACTTTTTATGTTTATGAGCACTCTTGTTATTTTAATTTGCATTTAATGCAATTTATGTTTCTTGCTCTTTTATTGTTGAATTGAGTTGCTATTCTTACTTTTCTTGCTTGGTAGTTGTAGAATTTATTATTTCTTATTATTTTACCATGCTTTCTTTTTATGCCTTCCAAGTGTTTGATAAAATGCTTGGTTAGATTTTGCCTAGTTTTTCACACTCTTGGTTGGGAATTTGGGTGATTGGGTGAACTTGAGTTGTGGATGTCCATTCCACATTGTGTGAGGATTGTTAATTGATTTGGTTTCCACTAACACTAAGCCTTGCATTAATAGAGTTGGTAAGGACTTGTGGATTGAGATCAATTATGCCCTTTTTACTAATTCTCGCTGTTAGAATTGACTAATTGAGATTAATTCCACACAATTACCATGTTTGTAGTCCATAACTAGGATAGGAATCCCTAATTCCCCATTTCCTACCAAGAGTCCTTTTTGCCATTTAATTTTCTTTTTGTTGCTTTTACTTGCTTTCCATTTAATTAATTATCATTTTAATTTCTTGCCTCTTATAATAAAAAAACCCCAAATTTCTCCATAGCCAATAATAAGAGCATTTTATTGCAACTCCTAGGGGGGACGACCCGGGAGTCTAAATACTCTCAATTAATTTGATTTGAATTGTGACTATCTTTAGAATTTAAAATTTGGTTGGGAGTTGATTGTTGATTTAGACTGTACTTGCAACGAAGGAATTCTATTTTATGAAAATCTAGATCAACAATAAATTCCTTATCTTTCATTTTTTTGGTGCCGTTGCCGGGGAACTAGCGCCATGAGTGCTATGATTTTGGTTGTTGTTATTATGTGAATAGTGTGAATAGATACTTTTTGGGTTATTTGATTGTTCTTGTTGGTAATTAGGATTTTGTTTATTTTGTTAATTGATGTCTTTAGTTTCTATTTTCAATTTTCTCTATGAGTTATCACCCTGTTGGTTTGGAGTTTGGTTGTGATCATTTTGTAGGGTTTGATAACTTCAAATTTGAATTGCATCATGGGATTGGAACACCAATTTTGGAAGGAGCAACCTTCTCTATACTACAACGAGCCAAACCCTCCCCAATATGCATATCCAATCCAAGGATATGGTGGATTTCACTTTGATTATGCACCTCCACCACCATATACCCATGACCTATACCCCCAACATAATCCTCAATTACCATATTTTCAAACACCATGCCAAAACAACCATCTACCACCTTACATACCACCTCAAAATACTTACCAATATGAGCCACCTCCCACATATATAACCCTTCTCCCAAACTATGAAACTCATTTTTCACCCCAATGTGAAACTTTTCCACCCTTAGCACAAGACCATCAAGACCTTCAAGCCTTTCTCCAAGTGCAAGAAGGATTCAAAAAGACTCAAGGACAATTTATGGCCACCATAGCCGAAGTGGTAAACCACTTGGTTCTTCTATGCTCATCCGATCAAGACACTTCTCTTGAAGAATGTGAATCATTGACTAAAGGGTGTAGTGAAGAGGAGAGCATGGAGACACAAGGGAAAGAAGAGGAGTTAGAGCTTGACATGCAACAAAAGGGAGAAAAGAAAGTATGTAAACTGGAGGAGGTTGAGGGAGAATGGAGGGACATTGATCAAGATGCGGATTCCATTATTGAGGATTTTTTGTCTGCATTGGTCACTCCCCTCTATGATATTGGCAAACCTTCCCCCGTTGGATTTGAAGGAGAGGTTGATGTGGACTTCACACAACCACCAAGGTATGACTTAAGTGATGGGAAAGAGGAAGTTAGTGAGGAAGCAATTCCGTTCTAAGAACATATTGAATGGGTGAAAATTTCATCTATGAGCTTCATCGGCCCCCATCAATATGTTATCTTGGAGACGGATTGGGTTGGTACATGGTGGAGGAAAGGATGTTGGTTACCAAGTGAATCCAAGGTTCTTCAAGAAAACCAATTCAAGACTTGGAGTTCAAGTGGGATGTCAAGCACAATGGGGTGATCTCCGGAGAATGTTGGGGTGCTACAAGGGTAAATTGAGAGCTTGTCCATCCAACTTGGAGCTTAAAGATCAACAAGAGGGAGAACGGGAAACTAGGACATGGGATCCCGAAGGAACTATGAAGTGCAAGCTTGGATGGAGATTCAAGGAGGAGTGGAAACACAAGCCACCCTAACAAGAGTTTCCTCAACAAGTCCAACTTAAGGACTATAAACCAAAGTGCTAGGTGGGAGAACCCCACCATGGTAACATCTTTCTTACCCTTTTTCTCGGTTTATAGTCTTGGTTTCTTGCATTTTTTCCTTGTCTCGGTTAGCTTAAGAGTAGTTTAATTGTGAGTTTAGTAGGTTGATTTTGATATAGATCATGATTTTGTGAAGTTATAAATGTTTGGGGTTGAATTTTGGTTGAGCTAGGGCTTGGTGCCTTAGATTTTGAAAGAATTTTTTTTTTTGGAAAACAGGGCATTTGTGCGTACACACACACCTGTGCGTACGCACAAAACATCTATTTTCAGTGTCTTGTGCATGTGCACCGACCTATGCGCACGCACACTCATGGTATTGCCCTCTATTCACAATGCCAGCACAGCTTGAGTGTGGGCGCTCCCCTGTTTTTAAGCGACCTGTGCGTGTGCACCAACTTGTGCGTACGCACACAAGTCTCTTTTCGCACTCCTTGTGCGTCTGCAGGCCAGCTTACATGCCTTCTGGTGGGAGCGCTGGCACAGCCTGTGCGCATGAACCCCTACCTCGTTTTGCCCTTGTGCGCGCACACAGTCTTTTATGCGCACGCACACATAATCCTTCCTAAAAAAAAGTGTTCTGTGTGCACGCACAAGCTCTTGTGCGTGTGCACACTTCTTAATTCCTCTTCTGTTCGAAGCACTTGCACACCTTGTGCGAGCGCTCACGTCCCCTGTTCCACCTCGTGCGCGTACGCACAAGTGTTGTTTTGGGCAAAAATTTTCATTGCACATTGAATTAAGCCCTAACGCACTTCTGTCCCCTCCATCCCCCCTTATCCTGATTTTTCATGTTTTTCTACTTGTTTTACTTAGTTTTCTTGCATTCCATTTTCACTTTAGTAATTATATTAGTTTTTGTTTAGTTATTTGTTAATTGAATAAGTTGCAAGTGTTTGATTGATGTTGATTGGGTTGCTTCTTGATTGAATTCCATCAATGCACTTGTACATTGCCTTAAATTACTACCACCTAATTGGATCTCTGATAAACCCATATTTTATGATATATTTTGTGCTCAATTCAAGTGATTTATTCAACCCTTCACCCACTTATTCATGTGAAATTGCATGGTTTTACTTTCCCTTCCTTATTATGTGATATATGTGAAAAACATGTTTCCTATGCTTTAAAAATAATTATTTTAATTACCTTTTATTACCATTCGATGCCGTGATTTGTGTGTTGAGTATTTTCGGATCTCCTAAGGCAGTAATGATTTAAAGGATGGAAAGGAAACATACAAAAATGGAAGGAAAGCACAAAATGGAGTTTTTGAAGAAACTGGCAGCGACGCGAACGCATGGACGACGCGGCCGCAAGCCCAGCGCGAAAAGGCATCGACGCAAATGCATGACTGATGCACACGTGCGCCTTGAGCAGAACGCAGATGACGCGTACGCGTGACCGAAGCAAATGCGTGACAAGGAAAACTCCCTGATGACGCGACCGCGTGACCCACGCGGACACGTGACAGACGCCACGCACCAGAAACTGCAGAAAATGCTCCCAGCGATTTCTGAAACCCTTTTTGGCCTATATCCGTGTACAGAAAGCACAGATTAGAGGTTATAAAGTGGGGGAATGCATCCATTCAAAGTAGGCCCTCGATTATTCACTTTTCACAATTTAGATGTAGTTTTTAGAGGGAGAGGTTCTCTCCTCTCTCTTAGGTTTTAGGATTAGGATTCCTCTTAAAGGTTTTAGGACTTCAACTCTTTACAGGTTCAATATCTCTTTTACTTTATAATTCTTTTTTACTTTCAGATACTTTAATGCTCTCGTTTAATTACTTATGTTGCCAAATTGGCTTATGAACTCTTTATGTTTAGATTGATTTTCTTTTATTAATGCAATTGAGGTATTTCAGATTTATGATTTATCTCTTCATATTCTCGGCTTTAATTGATTAATTGGAGACTCTTGAGTTATCAAACTCATCGTGATTGATAATTGTTATTTTTTCTAATTGAATTGAATTCCAATAACTCTAGTGTTTCCTTAGGAATTGACTAGGACCTGAGGATCAAATTGATTAGTCCACTTGACCTTCCTTTGTTCAGTAAAGGTTAATTAAGTAGGATTAAAACCCAATTATCATCACCATTGATAAGGATAACTAGGATAGGAATTTCAGTTTTCATACCTTGCCAAGAGTTTATTTTACAGTTATTTATTTATTTTACTTGTCATTTAAATATCTTGTTCCTTACTTTCAAAACCCCCAATTTACAAAACTCATAACCAATAATAAGAACACCTCCCTGCAGTTCCTTGAGAAGACGACCCGAGATTTAAATACTTCGATTATCAATTTTAAAGGGTTTATTACTTGTGACAACCAAAACGTTTGTATGAAAAGACTTTTGTTGGTTTAGAAGCTATACCTGCAACGAGGCTTTATCTGCGAATTTCTAACATAACTTTGAACCACCACACTCACAAGCCCCTTTTCACCATTCACCACCGTATGATCCTTATTTACCCCAATTCCAGTCCAATTACTCCCCAACACCACCACTTCTCTATGTACTATGTCCATATCCATCACCTCAAGAATCACAAGCTCGCCTCATGGAAACAGTAGATCAACTTCATACAACCATTCATCAGCTGGAGCAAGCAATAAATCAATTATCTTCCAGACGTTTAGATACTCAAGGAACTCCAATAGCTTCATGTGGAGATTCTAATGACAAACTGATAAACCACTATTTTATGGTTTATATTGTATTTAATTGTGTGGTTTTATTATGATCTTTACCCACTTATTCATTAAATAAGTATGCATTTATAATTCCTTCCTAAAGATGCTTTATGATTGAAACCTTGGTTCCTAGGGACTTTTAATTATGTATTTTAATTTTCCTTTGTTCCATTCGATGCCGTGATCTGTGTGTTAAGTGTTTCAGGCTTTATAGGGCATGAATGAGTTGGAGATTGGAAAGGAAGCTTGCGAAAATGGAAGGAACACAAGAAATTAAGGAGATGACCAGCGAGAAGTGACGCGGCCGCTGATGAGCGGATATTTTATACGCTTTTTGGGGTTAATTTCATATAGTTTTTAGTATATTATAGTTAGTTTTTAGTTTATTTCCATTAGTTTTTAGAAAAAATTCATATTTCTGAACTTTACTATGAGTTGTGTATTTTTCTGTAATTTTAGATATTTTTCTGGCTGAAATTGAGGGAGCTGAGCAAAAATCTGATTCAGGCTAAAAAAGGACTGCTGATGCTGTTGGATTCTGACCTCCCTGCACTCAAAGTGGATTTTCTGGAGCTACAGAACTCAAAATGGCGCGCTTCCAATTGCGTTGGAAGGTAGACATCCAGGGCTTTCCAGCAATATATAATAGTTCATACTTTGCTCAAGGATAGACGACGTAAACTGGCGTTCAACGCCAGTTCTCTGCCCACTTCTGGCGTCCAGCGCCAGAAAAGGATTAAAAGTTGGAGTTCAACGCCAGACATGGATCCAAACCTGGCGTTGAATGCCCAAAACAGCCTTATGCAAGTGAATTGTTTAAGTCTCAGCCCCAGCACACACCAAGTGGGCCCCAGAAGTGGATCTCTGCACCACCCATCATAGTTTACTCATTTTTGTAAACCTAGGCTACTAGTTTAGTATTTAAACAACTTTTAGAGACTTATTTTGTATCTCATGACATTTTTAGATCTAAACTTTGTACTCTGTGACGGCATGAGTCTCTAAACTCCATTGTTGGGGGTGAGGAGCTCTGCTGTGTCTCGATGAATTAATGCAAGTATTTCTGTTTTACATTCAAACATGCGTGTTCCTATCTAAGATATCCATTCGCGCCTAACTATGGAGAAGGTGATGATCAGTGACACTCATCACCTTCCTCAATCCATGAATGTGTGTCTGACAATCACGTCTGTTCTACATTAGATTGAATGAATATCTCTTAGATTCCTTAATCAGAATCTCCGTGGTATAAGCTAGATTGATGGCGGCATTCATGAGAATCCGGAAAGTCTAAACCTTGTCTGTGGTATTCCGAGTAGGATTCAAGAATTGAATGACTGTGACGAGCTTCAAACTCGCGAGTTCTGGGCGTAGTGACAGACGCAAAAGGAGGGTGAATCCTATTCCAGCATGATCAGGAACCTCAGATGATTAGCCGTGCTGTGACAGAGCATTTGGACCATTTTCACAAGAGGAGGGGATGTAACCATTGACAACGGTGATGCCCCAACACACAGCTTACCATAGAAGGACGTGCGTGCGTGAATCAGAGGACAAAGGAAAGCAGAGATTCAGAAGACAAAGCATCTCCAAAACTCCAACATATTCTCCATTACTGCATAACAAGTAACCTTTAACCCATGCTCTCTTGTTTATTCGCAATTCAACTGATAAAAACAATTGACTTCCTGACTAAGAATTGCAAGATAACCATAGATTGCTTCAAACCATCAATCTCCGTGGGATTCGACCCTTACTCACGTAAGGTATTACTTGGACGA
>NC_029794.2:55242392-55251783 GCF_000816755.2 Arachis ipaensis
TCAATCAGCAATTGGACTTTCTAACAAAGCAGTTAGCCGAATTCAAAGATAGACTACAAGAGACAAGGATGGCTAATATACCTATGGAAGAATAGTTTAAGCAAACAAAGCAGCAGCTGTCAAGGCAAATAACAGAAGAATGCCAAGCAGTTCAATTAAGAAGTGGGAAAACATTAAATACCCCACCTCAAGGCAGCAAAAAGCTAAGAAATGAGTAAACCACCCAAAATTCACCTGAGGACAGTAAGAGCCCAGGGAAAAGTAATTCTGGAACTAAAACGCTAGAAATTTGGTGGAAGGCTGGCGCTGAACGCCCAGACCATGCTCAGGACTGGCGTTCAACGCCAGAAATAAGGCAGGACTGGCGTTCAACGCCAGAAATAGGCAAGGATCTGGCGTTGAATGCCTAAAATGGGCAAAATCTGGTGCTGAACGCCCAAAATGGGCACAGTTCTGGCGTTCAGACGCCAGGAACAGACAAGGAGTTGGCATCTAACGTCACTCCAGTTTCTAACTCTGGCACTCAATTGCCAGTGAGGAATCAGACACACACAAATGCTGATAGCAACCCCTCTAAAAAGGATTTTTCAACCACTTCTGTAGGCAATAAACCTACAGCAACTAAGGTTGAAGAATATAAAGCCAAGATACCTTATCTTCAAAAACTCCAGAAAGAGGAGCAGGATAAGCAATTTGCTCGCTTTGCAGATTATCTCAGGACTCTTGAAATAAAGATTCCATTTGCAGAAGCACTTGAGCAAATACCTTCTTATGCCAAGTTCATGAAAGAGATCTTGAGTCATAAAAAGGATTGGAGAGAAACAGAAAGAGTTCTCCTCACTGAGGAATGCATAACCCTGAGAGTCAATGATGATGAGTTTAAGTTGAACGCTGTCAAAGCCATGCAACATCCTGACACATCAAAAGACTGCATGAAAGTTGATCTTATTGACTCTTTAGTAGAAGAGATCAACATGGCTGAGAGTCTCGAATCAAAGTTGGAAAACATCTTTAAAGATGTTTAGCTTGACTTGGAGGATTCAGAGGACATGAAAAAGCCTCTGAAATCTCTTCTGGAAGAGGAAAAACCTCCTAAACCCGAGCTCAAGCCATTACCACCATCCTTGAAATATGCATTTCTGGGAGAAGGTGACACTTTTCCAGTGATCATAAGCCTAAGTACCTGTAGAAAGGATTGGGCACGGAGCTTGGATGATGCTCTGTGGGCTTACAGGACAGCATTCAAGACCCCTATAGGGACCTCTCCATACCAACTTGTGTATGGTAAGGCATGTCACCTGCCCGTGGAACTGGAACAGAAAGCCTACTGGGCAACCAGATTCCTAAACTTTGATGCCAAATTAGCTGGAGAAAAAAGATTGCTCCAGCTAAATGAGCTAGAGGAATTCAGATTCATAGCTTTTGAAAATGCCAAGCTTTATAAAGAGAAATAAAAAATGTGGCATGACAGAAAGCTGTCATCTAGAATCTTTGAGCCAGGATAGAAGGTTCTGCTGTTCAACTCTAGACTCAGGCTATTCCCCGGGAAATTGAAATCCCAGTGGAGGGAACCATACGTGATTACAAGTGTATTACCATATGGTTATGTGGAGCTTCAAGATATTGATTCTGATAAGAAGTTCATTGTCAATGGACAGAGAATCAAGCACTATCTTGAAGGCAATGTTGAACAAGAGTGCTCAAGGCTGAAGCTAAACTAAAAGCTCAGCAAGGTCCATCTAAAGACAATAAAGAAGCGCTTGCTGGGAGGCAACCCAGCCAAGGCGCATCAATCCTCTAAGCATTTTGCCCTATTTCTATTTTTATTTTTATTTGTTTATATAGAGTTCATTGATAACAAGGTAAAGAATTAATTGCATAAGTTCACAGGGTTACAGAAGGAATCTGCACACAAAACAGAGAAAAAGAGCTCACTGGCAAGAAAATGCCAGTAAGAGCCTATTTTGGGCGTTCAGCGCCCAAAAGGGGCAGCCAGTGGGTGCTGAACGCCAGTAAGGATAGCAATCTGGTGTTCAACACCAGAAAAGGGCAACAACTGGGCGTTGAACGCCCAGGAGAACAGCATTTGGGTGTTGAACGCCCAAAACAGGCAGTGTTTGGGCGTTCAAATGCCAGGATGATGGGGAGGAGGCCAATTCATTTTTCTTCATATTTTTTTTTCATTCTAATCTTGATTTTCACACTCTGACATGCCATTTGTGTTTGACACAGAGTGCCTGCAGGCGTTTGAAACGCTGAAAGCTAAGCTGGTCACAGCACCAGTTATTTCTGCACTAGACTGGACATTACCATTTAAGCTAATGTGTGATGCCAGTGATCACGCCATTGGTGCAGTGTTGGGAAAGAGGCATGACAAGCTTCTGCACGTCATTTATTACGCTAGTCACGTTCTAAATGATGCCCAGAAACATTACACAACCACAGAAAAAGAATTACTTGTAGTGGTTTACACCATTGACAAGTTTAGATCATACTTAGTAGGATCAAAAGTGATTGTGTATACTGATCATGCTGCTCTTAAATATCTACTCACAAAGCAGGATTCAAAACCCAGGCTCATCAGATGGGTGTTGCTTCTGTAAGAGTTTGATATAGAAGTAAGAGACAAAAAAGGGACAGAGAACCAAGTGGCTGATCATCTGTCCCGGATAGAGCCAGTAGAAGGGACGCCCCTCCCCTCTCTTGAGATCTCTGAGACTTTTCCAGATGAGCATTTATTTGCCATTCAGGAAACACCATGGTTTGTCGATATTGCAAACTATAAAGTTGCAAGGTTCATACCCAAGGAGTACAACAGGATACAAAAGAAGAAATTAATTACTGATGCAAAGTACTACTTGTGGGATGAACCTTATCTCTTTAAGAGATGTGCAGACGGAATAATCCGTAGGTGTGTACCTAGAGAAGAAGCACAGAGGATCTTGTGGCATTGCCATGGATCTCAATATGGAGGCCATTTTGGAGGTGAGCGAACAGCCACCAAGGTCCTCCAATGTGGCTTCTATTGGCCCACACTCTATAAAGATTCTCGAAAGTTTGTACGTAACTGTGACAGTTGCCAAAGAGCTGGTAATCTGCCTCATGGTTATGCCATGCTGTTCTATGCTAATATGTGGCAGACTGACAAGCAAAAACTATCTGGAACTGCTTTCTATGAATATCGGACCATGGTCAGAGGAAAAATTGTTCATACCATCCCTGACAAGATCAGAGAGATCTTAAAGCTACCTCAGTTGAAAGATGATCCAGACTCCTTCAACAGGAGAATGATGAGAATAGACAAGGGCCTGGATAAGATTCTAGAGGACATATGTATCCCTGGAGCCAGGTGGACCACCAACACAAAAGGTGTCCCAAATCAACTCAAGAGAGAAGATCTCAAACCAGTCGCCAGAGGATGGCTGGACTTCATTGGGCATTCTCTGTTGCCTACTAGCAACCATTCTGAAGTCACAGTTAAAAGAGCAGTGATGATCCATTGCATCATGATGGGAAAAGAAGTGGAAGTTCATCAGCTAATCTCGGCTGAACTCTACAAAATTGCTAACAAAAATTCTAAAGAGGCCAGGTTGGCTTATCCAAGCGTGATTTCTCTGCTCTGCAAGGACGCTGGAGTAAGGATGGGAATAACTGAGTATATCTCAGTTGAGAAACCAATCACCAAAGCGTCAATGGAAAAACAACAAGCACAGGATGATCCCACCAAGAAAAAAACACAGGAATTTCTCCCAGAAATCCCTCAATCTGAATACTGGGAGTATCTTGAGACGTCTGTTACCAAGATACGGGAAGCTATGGAACAAATAATAAAAGAACAGAAGGAACACAGTCAAATTCTTACCTATATGTTTAAAGAACAAGAGGAGCAAGGGCGTGACTTAAGGGAATTAAAGCGCCAGAAGTTATCTCTTGAAGGACCAAGCACCCCACGGATCAGAGGAACACCCACTTCCCAGAACAAAGGTTGTTAAATTCCAATTTCTGCTTTAACTCTGTGATAGTGTCATTATAGAAGTTCACCTTAGGAGTCATATAGTAGTAATTAGTATCTATTTTGATTTTATCTCCAATTAAGCCATAGTTTATTTTTCTCATCATCAGCAAACATGAACAAAATAGTAGATCTTTTGAACAAGAGGCAATAAAATTTCGAGTTTTAATAAGAGAAATTCTAATTAGTTACATATGGTGGCAATACATTCTGTCTTCTGAATGAATGCTTGAACAGTGCATATGTCTTTTGAATTTGTTGTTTAAGACTGTTAAATATGTTGGCTCTTGAAAGAATGATGAACATGAGACATGTTATTAATAATCTGAAAAACCATAAAAATGATTCTTGAAGCAAGAAAAAGCAACAAAAAAAAAAGCCAATAGCCCTTAAAACCAAAAGGCAAGGGTAATAAAAAGGATCCCAAGGCTTTGAGCATCAGTGGATAGGAGGGCCTAAGGGAATAAAATCCTGGCCTAAGCGGCTAAACCGAGCTGTCCCTAACCATGTGCTTGTGGCGTGAAGGTGTCAAGTGAAAACTTGAGACTGAGCGGTTAAAGTCAAGGTCCAAAGCAGAGAAAGAGAGTGTTCCAAAACCACTTTGGAATCAAGGGAAGTTCTTATCTAAAGAACATTCAGACCATTATAACAAAATAATAGGTCTGAGATCAGTGATCTGGGAGCTGAGCAAAACTCTGATTCAGGCTGAAAAAGGACTGCTGATGCTGTTGGATTCTGACCTCCCTGCACTCAAAGTGGATTTTCTGGAGCTACAGAACTCAAAATGGCGCGCTTCTAATTGCTTTGGAAAGTAGACATCCAGGGCTTTCCAGCAATATATAATAGTTCATACTTTTCTCAAGGATAGACGACGTAAACTGGCGTTCAACGCCAGTTCTCTGCCCAATTCTAGCGTCCAGCGCCAGAAAAGGATTAAAAGTTGGAGTTCAACGCCAGACATGGATCCAAACCTGGCGTTGAATGCCCAAAACAGCCTTATGCACGTGAATTGTTTAAGTCTCAGCCCCAGCACACACCAAGTGGGCCCCATAAGTGGATCTCTGCACCACCCATCATAGTTTACTCATTTTTGTAAACCTAGGCTACTAGTTTAGTATTTAAACAACTTTTAGAGACTTATTTTGTATCTCATGAGATTTTTAGATCTAAACTTTGTACTCTGTGACGGTATAACAAGTAACCTTTAACCCATGCTCTCTTGTTTATTCGCAATTCAACTGATAAATACAATTGACTTCCTGACTAAGAATTGCAAGATAACCATAGATTGCTTCAAACCATCAATCTCCGTGGGATTTGACCCTTACTCACGTAAGGTATTACTTGGACGACCCAGTGCACTTGCTGGTTAGTGGTACGAGTTGTGAAAAGTGTGATTCACAATTCGTGCACCAGCCGCATGGCTCACGCAACCGCACGAAAGAGAGGAAATCGCAGTGACGTGGCCGCTTGGCTCACGCAACCGCGCGGGTTGGAATAGCACAAGTGACGCGGAGGCGTGGACGACGCGCCCGCGTGGAAAAGCAAAACGCCGAATGAAGCAGCCGCATGAATGACGTGATCGCGTGACGTGCGCGATCTGCATAATCTGCAAAATCGCTGGGGGCGATTTTGGGCCCTGTTTTGACCCAGTTTTCAGCCCGGAAAAGCAGACTAGAGCCAGAGGACATATAGAAACCAAAAACAACATTCATTCTACACAATTTTTAGTTTTTAGATCTAGTTTTACTCCTTCTCCAGGTTTTCTCTCTACACATTCATAGTTCTTAGGATTTTATTTTATTTTGCTCTTTGCACTGGGATTTTGAGAAGAGTTATTACCTCATCATGACTATGTCATTCTAGTTCGTTTTCTTTACTTGGCTTTACTCTTCCATGTCCTTTAATTTACTCAATTTTACTGTTGGATTATTTTAGAATTTACTAATACAAGAATTACCTTTATTTTTAATTGATTCCTTTTCTTTTTATTTATCATGTCTTTCTTTAATTCTCTTTTCTATGTTATGAATTCCACATTCACAATGAGCGAGTAGTTCCCTAACTTGATGGGGAGTTGATTGAAAGGAACCCTTGAGTTGGAATGCTCAAAAGAGAGATTGTAATTGGGTTTATTGTTGGATTGCTCTCTAGTCACTAACGCCAGTCCTTCCAAGTAAGCGGATTGGGACTTGTGAATAGAAACAGCATTCCAACTTGTTTGACTTTCCCTTACCTAGTAAGGGATAACTAAACAGAACAACCTTCAATTATCAATTAATCTTGAGAGTACTGCAACAAGAATAGGGCTTCCAACTAATCTACTCCCAGTCAAGGCTTTTATTTAAATTACTTAATTTCTCTAATTTAATTTCCTGTTTATTCAACTCAAACTCTTTTGAAAACATCTTATTAATAAAATAGCACACCTTTCTGTAACTCGTTGGGAGACGATCTGGGATTCATACTCCCAGTATTTTAATTTTAATTTTTGTGACAACCCTTTTTAAATTGATAAGCGGATTTCTGGTTGGTTAAGAACTTTACTTGTAACGCATATCTTATAACAATTCTTAATTAGCCAATTTTCGTCACGTCAATTTTCGGCGCCGTTGCAGGGGAGTTGCAATAGAGTGATAAAGTTATTAATTGGAATTTATTTATTTGAATTTTATTTTATCCTACTACTATGAGCCGCTTGTTTCTTTCGATAGATGACGCGTTCACTTCCTGATCCAAGCTGGCCAGTATTCGATCCTGAGATTGAAAGAACTATTTCACGAATAAGGCAAGCTCAGCGTCGGTTAGTCCTCTCTGAGGGCGGATCTGAAACGTCATTTGAGGAAGAAACCAGCCCCCGTTCTACTGATTCGGTTGATTTACGTGTAGGTGACATGGCAGAATCTAGGAGAGTTACCATCCAGGAGACTGGAGCCCCAGATTATACAATGCAACCGTTTCAAGCGCATCACCCAGCGGTGGCTACAGAATTTGAAATAAAGACCACACTGCTCAATTTGATGCCCAAGTTTCATGGCTTACCTGCTCAAGAGCCTATCAAGAACCTGAGAGATTTTCAAGTAGCCTGTTCTACTGTCAGGCGTGATGGTGCAGATGAAACTTCAATTTTGCTAAAAGCCTTCCCGTTCTCTCTTGAGAAAAAGGTGAGAGAGTAGTACTACACTCAACCCGCGGCAACTGTATCCAACTGGGATACACTTAGAAGATAATTTTTGGAAAAATTCTTTCCAGCTGAAGTTACTGATAAACTGAGGAAAGACATTTCCATGATTGTTCAGGATGAATCTGAGACTCTCTATGAATACTGGAAGTGCTTCAATAATCTTCTTGAAGCTTGCCCCACCATATGATTGACAAGATAGTGTTACTCGGTTACATCACACAGGGCATGAGGCCCCAGGATAAGACCACATTGGAAAGTGCTAGCAATGGGTCTATGAAAAAATACAAGACCACCGATGAGGCATGGCAATTGATCAGCGACTTAGCTGAATCCATTTGGAATCACAGGCAGAAATAAGGCTGTTCAAAAGCCGTTGCAAAAGTATCCTCTAGCAGAGAGACTGCTGCTCTAACTCAGAGTATCTGTGAAATGACCAAATTGCTGAAGCAGATGCAATTGAATCAACAACAAGTTCAGCAAGCTCAACCTTCTCCACCACACCAAAGCCAACAGCTAGTCCCACAGCGAGTTTGTGGAATCTATGCTTATTATAGCCACTATACTGATGAATGTCCGTAGCTCCAGCAGGAAGATAACACCGTGGCAGCCACTCATAACTTCTATGACCACCCCAACCAAGGGTACAATCAAGGTGGCAATTACAACCATGGATAGCAAGACAATTCCAACTAAAATTGGAGGGACAACAACAACAGAGGAGGTAGAGACAATCTGGAAAATCAGAGTTGAAATAATAACAACAACAGGCAGGAGAACCAGTACCAGCCTTACAGAGCACCTCACCTGAGGCAATCCCAAGGACCACAGAATACCCAACAACAAACCTCTCAAAATACCTATCCTTCTTCATCTGCTAATGATGACTTACTACAATCTATTGATTGGAGACAGCAGACCATGGAAAATAACATTAATGCCACTCTAAATGGTCTGAACGCTACTTTGCAAGCTCTTGTCTCCCAGATTGGATCAATGAATAACTCCAATAACCAACCTTTGAGCTCTAGTGGAATTCTCTCTCAACCATTACCCAATCCCAAGGGTGGTATTAATGCCATCACCCTAAGGTCTAGAACCACACTGCAGGAGAGGAACCAGGAGGAGCCAAGACCACCAGAACACGCCTCAGCTGAAGAGGTAGTGGAAATAGAAGATGTTGAAGAGGAAGAGGACATACAGGACATAGCTGAAAAAGAAGAATTTCAACCGCAGGAGGAAACATCAAAGGGCACAGACGTTACAGAAGACACCACTCCCATTCCATTTCCATAACTTGCAAGGAAGCCCAGGAAGCAGCTGGAACCTGATCCAAAAATGGTAGAGATATTCAAAAAGGTTGAGGTAACTATTCCTCTTTTTGATGTTATTCAACAGGTACCTAAATATGTAAAGTTTCTAAAAGATTTATGTATACATAAAGACAAAATTAATGAATTAGAAACTATTCCTTTAGGTAGTTCCATATCTGCTTTAATGGGTGGTTTACCTGAAAATTGTAGTGACCCAGGTCCTTGTATGGTTAATTATACTATTGGTGGTGTGATAATTTCTGACTTCATGTGTGATTTAGGAGCATGTGTGAGTATAATGCCTTTGTCCATATATGATATTTTGAGGCTCCCTCCCTTAAAAAGGTCGGCAGCTCGTTTTGTGTTAGAAGATAAAAGCATCATTACAGTGGTTGGAGTTGCTGAAGATGTATTAGTGGGCATTAAGGGGCTCACGTTCCCACTAATTTTTATATCCTGGAGATGCCCCAAAATGACTCAGAGAAGCCATCATCAATCCTACTTGGAAGACCATTCCTGAAGACATCAAAGTTCAAATTGGATGCTTTTTCAGGAACATACTCTTTTGAAATAGATGGTCGAGTAGTAAGCTTCAATCTGAATGGAGTTCTGAAGTACCCTCCAGAAGATCATTCTGTCTTCCAGTGTGACATCATTTATGAAACCGTAGCTGAAGTTCACCAGGAGGAGTTAGAAGAGAAGCACACAGGACAAGGTCCGAGTGTGGGGACACTCTTGAACAACAATGAGGGCACTTCGCCATTTTCACCAGCTTCAGACAATCCAGAGCCTGACCATGAGTAGAAGTTAGAGTTGAAACCCCTTCCTCCACACCTCAAATATGCTTACCTTGAGGACAAGCAAAAGTGCCCAGTTATCATTGCA
>NC_029794.2:55253521-55259278 GCF_000816755.2 Arachis ipaensis
AACAAGAAGAGTAGTTACTTAGTGTGCTGAGGAGGCACAAGAAGGCAATTGGGTGGAGTTTGGCAGATATAGTAGGCATCAACCCTCAAGTATGTGAGCACATAATATTTTTAGAAGCGGGAGCAAGGCCGGTTCGTCAACCCTAGAGAAGACTGAACCCCACTATCTTAGAGGTTGTCAAGAAGGAAGTGACCAGACTACTGGAGGCAGACATCATCTATCCCATTTCAGATAGTGAATGGGTAAGCCCAGTACAAGTGGTCCCCAAGAAGTCTGGAGTCACTTCAGTGAAGAATGAGCATGGAGAGCTCATAGCAACCAGAGTACAGAACGCTTGGAGGGTCTACATTGACTACAGACGCCTCAACCAAGCAACTCGTAAGGATCACTATCCTCTTCCATTCATTGATCAAATGCTGGATCGCCTGTCAGGTAAATCACATTATTATTTTTTAGATGGTTACACAGGTTATTTCCAGATTCATATAGCTCCTGAGGATCAGAAAAAGACCACTTTTACATGTCTTTTTGGGACTTATGCTTACAAGAGAATGCCCTTTGGGTTGTGCAATGTACCAGTTACTTTCCAGAGGTGCATGATGAGTCTTTTCTCTGATCTTATTGAGGACTGTATGGAAGTTTTTATGGATGATTTTAGTGTTTATGGTGATTCCTTTAGCCTTTGCTTAGATGGATTATCTAGAGTATTAGATAGATGTGTCATTACAAACCTTGTATTAAATTTTGAGAAATGTCACTTTATGGTAAAACAAGGTATTGTACTAGGACATGTTGTGTCTAATAATGGCATTTCTGTAGATCCAGCAAAGGTGGATGTTATTTCTAGTTTACCTTACCCCTCTTCTGTGAGGGAAGTCTGTTAGTTCCTTGGCCATGCAGGTTTTTACAGGAGATTCACTAAGGACTTCAGTAAGGTAGCACTTCCCTTATCCAGACTACTGCAGAAGGATATTGAATTCAAGTTCAGTGAGGATTGCAAACAAGCGTTTGATAAGCTGAAGACTGCCCTGACTCAAGCTCCAATTGTGAGAGGACCAGACTGGAGCCATCCATTTGAAATAATGTGCGACGCCTCCAACCATGCAGTAGGAGCAGTACTAGCTCAGCGTGTAGGTAAAGATCCTTTTGTTATTGCTTATGCGTCTAAAACTTTAGATGCCGCTCAGTCCAATTACACTACTACTGAGAAAGAGCTTTTTGCTATTGTTTTTGCTCTGGATAAATTCCGACCCTATTTACTTGGTACTAAAGTAGTAGTGTATTCAGACCACGCAGCTCTAAGGTATTTATTAGCTAAAAAGGAGTCCAAACCAAGGCTTATATGTTGGATACTGCTATTACAAAAATTTGATTTGGAAATTAAGGATAGGAGTGGTAACCAGAATTTAGTGGCAGACCACTTGAGTCGCCTTGAGCACATTAAGGATGATTCTACTCCTATAGCTGATAATTTCCCATTTGATAACCTGCAAGTAGTATCTGAGGTAGTCCCTTGGTATGCACCTATAGCTAATTATCTAGTTAGCCGCACCTTTCCTCCAAATTTTTCTAAGCATCAAAGAGACAAGCTGAAAAGTGAGTCTAAATATTATATATGGGATGAACCATATTTATGGAGATGTGGCGCTGACCAGGTAATTAGACAGTGTGTGCCTCAATCAGAATTTCAATCCATCTTAGAGGCCTGTCACTCATCTGAGAGTGGAGGATATTTTGGCCCTCAAAGAACTGCTAGAAAAATCTTAGACTGTGGATTCTGGTGGCCTACTCTTTTTAGAGACGCTGCTGAATTTTGTAGATCTTGTTTCCCATGACTTGGACTTGGTAATATATCCAAGAGGGATGAGATGCCTCAACAAATTATGCTTTTCTGTGAAATTTTTGATGTTTGGGGCATTGACTTCATGGGTCCATTTCCAAATTCTAATGGTTACTTTTATATATTGTTAGCTGTGGATTACGTTTCCAAATGGGTGGAAGCAATTCCTACCCGCACTGATGATGCTAACACTGTTGTTTCCTTTGTGAGAAACCACATTATTTGTCGCTTTGGATCACCATGAGCAATCGTGAGCGATCAAGGCACCCATTTTTGTAACAGGAGACTAACAGGATTAATGAAGAAGCATGGGATCATTCATAAGGTTGCAGCAGCATAGCATCCTCAGACTAATGGACAAGCAGAGGTGTCAAACAGAGAGATAAAGCGTATCTTGCAGAAGATAGTCAAACCTCATAGAAGAGACTGGAGCACCAGGCTACAAGATGCACTTTGGGCTTACAGAACCACATACAAGACACCCATTGGGATGAGTCCTTTCCGTTTAGTCTATGGAAAAGCATGTCATCTCCCTGTTGAAGTAGAGCACAAAGCCTTTTGGGCAGTAAAGAAGTGCAACATGGGAATTGAGGAAGCCGGAGCTGAAAGGAAATTGCAACTGCAAGAACTGGAAAGCCTTCGCCTAGAAGCTTATGAGAACTCAAGACTATACAAGGAGAAGATGAATGCTATACATGATCAGCACATCAAGAGAAAAGAGTTCCAACCTAGGAATTTAGTCCTCCTTTACAAATCTCGACTGAGGCTCATGCCAGGCAAGTTGAGATCAAGATGGGAAGGTCCATACAGAGTAGAGAAGGCCGAACCGTACGGAGTTTATCACCTAAGCCATCCTTCATGCTCTGAACTTATCAAAGTCAATGGACATCGTTTAAAGCTGTACCATGGCGAGCAGCTGAAGAAAAACAAGGAGCTCGAGATCTTCCTCTTGGAAGATCCCCACATAGTCGAAGATTGAGCAAGCGGAGCGTCCAACTTACGGACGTTAAAGCAAAATGCTAGGTGGGAGACAACCCACCATGGTATGATCGTTCTTTTCTTTATTTTTAATTTTCCTATTCAAAAACTCTTCTCTTTATTAGTACATTTTGTGCATCTGCATTTACATACTTTTATATATAAAAAAAAATTTCACGCGACGCGATCGCATCATTGACGCGTCCGCGTCGCAAGGAGATGGGAGAAAATAATAAACGAACAGAGAGTCACGCAGGAGCGTGGCTGGAGGCGTGCCAATGGCACAAATTGCCCCACGCGACCGCGTCACTCACGCGGCCGCGTGCCCTGGAATTCGACATAAAAAGGGTGCACGACCGAAAGTTGTGCTAGAGTGGCACTGGATTGGCGCTGAACGCCCCATTCTTTCCATGCGGCCGCGTGACCGACACGACCGCGTCATATCCTTCTAATGGCCACTCACGCGATCGCATGCCCCACGCGATCGCGTCACCCAAGATTTGGCAAAAATAAAATTTTGAACAGAGAGTTGTGCGAGTGCGAGGCTGTCCTCGCGCCAGTAGCATGATACGGGTCACGCGACCGCGTGACCTACGCAACCACGTCAATCAGTTTAAGCGCAATTTGCGCGACCGCATGCCCACGCGGCCGCGTCGCTTGCACCGCATAGCTTCCCTAATTTGCCACTTATCTTATCTTTTCTTTTCCCCAAATCCTATTTTCTCTTTTCCTTCCTTATTTCTTCTTTCTACCTTCTTCCTTCTTTCTCACTTTCTACTCTCTCTCTCTCTCTCACCCCATTAACAAGGTTTTCTTTTCTTCTTTCCCCCCTTTAATTTTTTATTATTCTTCTTATTTTTTTATCTTCTTTTCTTTTCTTTTTACTTTCATTATCCATATTTTCTTTTTCTTTTTTTTTTCCTTTTTACTTGGTGTTGGAAATTTATTTGAGTCATTATTTGTCAATATATGCTTGTGGATTGTTGTTAAATTGTTTGGCAATTATATACTTTTTTTAAGGGATTGCTTGCATGTTCACTTTAATACTTTCCATACCCTATTTACCATGCATGCTATGTGTTTGTTAAAAAGCCAGTATGGCATTATGCATTTTTCTACATTATCCTACTATTCAATGCTTGCCTTTCACAAATTCCCTTTACTATTGTATTAATTGAAAATTAATTGTCAATACAAACGTGATGGTTTGTTACGAGTGATGCTTGATCTATGCTACTCATGCCTTTGCCAGCATGCCAATAAACACCTTGCATTCACTTGTCATCATATGCACTAGCTACTTTCCATTGATAACTTTTCACATGTAGTCATGACCATGTGTTAACATCATTTACCTTTTAATGTGCATTCATAACCACCCTTTTCCGTTCTCTTCCTTGCTCTATCTCTTTGAATTTAATTTACTTTCTCTTCCCTTTTTCAAGATGGCCACCAAGAAAGGAAAAGAGAAAGCTACTCCCAAACCAACAGCAAGGAGAGGAACAAAGAGAGCATTAGTGGCAGCACCCTCTTCAACTGCAGTCAAGCCCTTAACAAAAAGGATTAAGAGGATTATAAAGGTTGATGAAAAGGAGAGATCCTTCCCAGCAAAGGACACTGCGCGGTTTCTCAATCGCTACTGTGAGCAGATGTTCCCTATCTTGGCAGAACGGAGCTACAACAACGAATACCTTCTTATCGTCCCGCCCAATAATGCTACTTTTGTTGAGCCGTAAATTGAACGAATACAATGGGATTTCCTACAGAGACAGCCGAGGCAGGTCAATCTTTCTTGGGTAGTCGAGTTCTACTCCAACTTCCACCTGCCAACCCTGCAGTCTGTCTTTGTCCGTCAGAAGCAAGTCCCCATTACAGAAGAGGCCATTCAAAAAGCTCTAGGTCTTCCCCCTGTTTAAGAAGGATTGGACGCCTTTCAAGAAGCCGCACTAAAGCGCCAGATGTACCAATTTGACTGGGACGCTGTTCTCAGAGTTATCGCACTACCTGGCAGCCGTTAGATCTACGGATACCATCGTACCCGCCCTAAGGGAATATCGGTTTCAGCACTTACCTTGGAGGCTCGTGTATGGGCACAGATCATGTCCCATTACGTCTTTCCGAGCACTCACGAATCCTCCTTCAATGCGGACATGGCCGTTCTACTATGGTGCATTCTTACAGACCAACCTCTGAACCTACCTAGACACATCTGGAATGCCATGGGACACGTACAAATTGCAGGTGGTGCACGAAATTGTGATCTCAGGCAACGGCGCCAAAAACTCTGTACGCACGTCTTAATAAATCATTTTTCATTCACAACTTCGATACAACTAACCAGCAAGTGCACTGGGTCGTCCAAGTAATAAAACCTTACGTGAGTAAGGGTCGATCCCACGGAGATTGTTGGTATAAAGCAAGCTATGGTCATCTTGTAAATCTCAGTCAGGCGGATAATAATTGATTATGGAGTTTTCAAAAATATATAATAAATAAACAGAAAATAAAGATAGAAATACTTATGTATATCATTGGTGAGAATTTTAGATAAGCATATAGAGATGCATTCGTTCCTCTGAACATCTGCTTTCCTGCTGTCTTCATCCAATCAGTCCTACTCCTTTCTATGGCTGGCTTTATGTATGGACATCACCATTGTCAATGGCTACTTTTCATCCTCTCTGGAAAATGGTCCGATGCGCTGTCACTGCATGGCTAATCATCTGGAGGCATCACCGTGTTGCGTCTGTCACTACGCCCAGCACTCGCGAGTTTGAAGATCGTCACAGCCATCCCTTCCCAGATCCTACTCGGAATACCACACACAAGGTTTACACTTTTTGGATCTCAGGAATGGCCATCCATGGGTTCTAACTTATACCACAAAGATTCTAATATCTCGGACTCGGTCCTCTGTATTAGATATCTAAGAGATACTC
>NC_029794.2:55259456-55309068 GCF_000816755.2 Arachis ipaensis
GTTCAGATAGTGTTATTGATTCTCCTAGTTCAGTATGATGATTCTTGAACACAGCTACTTTATGAGTCTTGGCCGTGGCCCTAAGCACTTTGTTTTCCAGTATTACCACCGGATACATACAGACACCAGACACATAACTGGGTGAACCTTTTCAGATTGTGACTCAGCTTTGCTAAAGTCCCCAATTAGAGGTGTCCAGGGTTCTTAAGCACACTCTTCTTTTGCTTTAGACCTTGACTTTAACTGCTCAGTCTCAAGTTTTCACTTGACACCTTCACGCCACAAGCACATGGTTAGGGACAGCTTGGTTTAGCCGCTTAGGCCAGGATTTTATTCCTTTAGGCCCTTGATGGGATATTTTCGTAGAGAAACGAATTTCTCCAAAACACCCAAATCTAACCGGCAAGTGCACCGGGTCGCATCAAGTAATAATAACTCACGGGGGTGAGGTCGATCCCACAGGGATTGAAGGATTGAGCAATTTTAGTTTAGTGGTTGATTTAGTCAAGCGAATCAAGAATTGGTTGAGAGATTTGTGATTTGCAGAATTTAAATTGCATAGAAAGTAAAGGAAATGGATGAATTGCATGAAATTAAAGAGAACTGGAATTTAAAGTGCTGAATCTTAAAGAGCAAGAAATTAAATGGCAGAAACTTAGAACGCAAGAAATGTAAATTGCAGAATCTTAAAGTGCAAGAAATGTAAATGGCTTGAATTAGAAAAGGAATTGGGAGTTGGATTTGCAGGAATTAAACAAGGAAAAGTAAATTGCAACAAACAGAGAAGTAAAGGATGTCTTGAATCAAACCGGATCTTAAAACAGAAATGTAAATAAGCATGAAAACAGTAAACAGGGAATGGGAAATGGGAAATTCGGATCTCAGGACCCAAGAGACTAGAAAACCAAGTCTAGATCTCAATGCCTTCCTAGATCCAACAAGAACAATTGCAAAGGAAATGTAGATTGCAAAGAAAGTAGATGAAGAAGCAAGTAACCGAAACTGAAATTCAATTAAGCAGAAAATTAAACAAGATCCCAAGGTGAGATTGAAACAGAATTTCTTCAACTCTCCACCCAAAATCCAAGACAAGAAAAGTAAAGAGTGCTGGGCAAGAACAAGGAAGAAGAGAGATCAATTCTCCTCCCAAATTCTCTTGAATTAAAACAACAATGCTAAGAAAAATAAAAGTGAGCTCCAAGCAGAACCGAAAAGAAAGCTCTTCTGCAAAACTAAAAGGGAAGCTCTCCTAAAACTTAAATTCTAATCTATTTATACACTTTCTTCAAATGGTCTTCAAGCCTTCAATTGGGCTTTTGCTCTTGGTGGAATTGGGTTGAGAGAGGCCTTGGTTGATTGCTCTTGGAGTTTGGAGAAGAACCGAATTGAACCGGGTTGGAATCATGAAAGCTTGAGTAAAAGTTGGAGTAAAAGTTAGGGGTCTAACTTTTGCTCCAACTTTTCACATCAGCACCCTTGTTTTGCTGATACCAACGTTGGGGCAAAAGTTAGGGGTCTAACTTTTGCTCCAACGTTGGGCTCCCCTTGGTTATTCATGGCGCCAACGTTAGCCAAAAAGTTAGGGGCTAACGTTGGCGCAAACTTTTGCTAGTTCCAGGGAGTGTTTTTCATGCCAAAAGTTAGCAAAAAAGTTAGAGGCTAACTTTTGCTCCAACTTTTGCCCAAAAGTTAGCCAAAAAGTTAGGGGCTAACGTTGGCACAAACTTTTGGTGCATCCAGGGAGTGTTTTTCATGCCAAAAGTTAGCAAAAAAGTTAGAGGCTAACTTTTGCTCCAACTTTTGCCCAAAAGTTAGCCAAAAAGTTAGGGGCTAACTTTTGCTCCAGCTTTTGCTTCCTGGTTCATAATTAATCCAAAAGTTTGAGCTAAAGTTTGAGGCAAACTTTTGCTCAAACTTTTTGTTCTCTCTTCCTCCTAGCCCTTCCTTCTTGCATCAACCTTTCTCCAAGCTTTCTTCACCTATCATTAATCAACCAAACACATCAAAGCTATGCTCAAAATCATGAGATATTCATTCTTTCATAATATGTGACAATTATAGCACAAAACCTCATGAAATAGCATGAATTCATACATGGTTGATTAAATCAAAGGAAACATGAAAATCTACCCAATTGACTTGCTTTTGGCTCAAGAAAGTGCATAATTCTATTGAAAACAAAAGAAAAAGGCTAGTGAAACTAGGCTAAGATGACTTGTCATCAGCCCTCCTATCCACTGATGCTCAAAGCCTTGGGATCCTTTTTATTTACCCTTGTCTTTTGGTTTTAAGGGCTATTGACTTTTTGCTCTTGCCTCTTGGTTTTAAGAGCTTTTAGCTTTTTCTGCTTGCTTTTTTTTTCTTTTTTTTCTATATTTTTTTCGATATATTTTTTTTCTTTTTTTTTTTGCAAGATTTATTTTTTGCTGCTTTTTCTTGCTTCAAGAATCATTTTTATGATTTTTCAGATTATCAAATAACACGTCTCTTTGTCATCATTCTTTCAAGAGCCAACAAATTTAACATTCTAAAACACCAACTTCAAAAGACATATGCACTGTTCAAGCATACATTTAGAAAACAAAAAGTATTGTCTCCACATAAAAATAATTAAACTAAGTTCAAGGATAAATTCGAAATTCATGTACTTCTTGTTCTTTTGAATTAAAATATTTTTTCATTTAAGAGAGGTGATGGATTCATAGGACATTCATAACTTTAAGACATAGTTACTAATTACTAATGATCATGTAATAAGACACAAACATGGATAAGCACTTAACATAAAGGAAACGAAAAACAGAGAGTGTAAGAACAAGGAATGAGTCCACCTTAGTGATGGTGGTGTTTCCTTCTTGAGGAACCAATGATGTCCTTGAGCTCTTCTATGTCTCTTCCTTGTCTTTGTTGCTCCTCCCTCATTGCTTTTTGATCTTCTCTAATTTCATGAAGGATGATGGAGTGATCTTGATGTTCCACCCTTAATTGTCCCATGTTGGAACTTAATTCTCCTAGGGAGGTGTTGATTTGCTCCCAGTAGTTTTGTGGAGGAAAATGCATTTGAGGTATCTCTGGGATCTCATGGTGATGAGCTTCATGCGTCTCTTGAGATCCATGAATGGGCTCTCTTGCTTTCTCCATCATTTTCTTAGTGATGGGCTTCTCTTCCTCAATGGGAATGTCTCCTTCTATGAAAGCTCCAACTAAGTAACATAGATGGCAAATAAGATGAGGAAAAGCTAGCCTTGCCCAGGGAGAGGAATTTTCGGCTATTTTGTAGAGTTCAAGGGAGATGACTTCATGAACTTCTACTTCCTCACCAATCATGATGCTATGAATCATGATGGCCCGATCCACAGTAACTTCAGATCGGTTGCTAGTGGGGATGATGGAGCATTAGATGAACTCCAACCATCCTCTAGCTACAGGCTTGAGGTCATGACTCGGAGGTGGAAGCTTTTGTCTTTCCTTTCCCTTTTCTAGAGGATTCTCCGGTCTTAGGTGCCATCAATGGTAATGGAAAAATAAAAAGCTTATGCTTTTACCACACCAAACTTAGAATATTGCTCGCCCTCGAGTAAGAGAAGAAAGAAGAGATGAAGAAGAAGAAGAAAATATGGAGGAGAGGAGGGAGAGGTGTATTCGGCCAAGAAGAGAAGAGAGGGTTGTGTTGTGTGAAAACGAGGAAGAATGGAGGGCTATATATAGGGAAGGGGGGTAAGGTTCGGCCATAAGGGTGGGTTTTGGGGGGGAAATTGATTTTGAATTTCGAAGGTAGGTGGAGTTTATGAGGTAGGTTTATGGAGAAGAGTAGATGATGTGAGTGGTGAAGTGGTGATAGGGAAGAGAGATTGAGGTGACTGGTGAAGAGTTTTGGGGAAGAGTGTTTATTGGGAAGAGAGGATGAACATTGAGAAGAGGGAAGAGAGTGAGTGGTGGTAGGTGGGGATCCTGTGGGGTCCACAGATGTTGAGATGATCCTGTGGGGTCCACAGATCCTGAGGTGTCAAGGAATTTCATCCCTGCACCAATTAGGCAAGTAAAATGCCTTTGCATGCAATTCTGGCATTTAAATGCCGAACTGATGCTTATTCTGGGCGTTCAATGCCCAGATGCAGCATATTTCTGGCGTTGAACGCCAGCCAAATGCTTGTTTCTGGCGTTCAGCGCCAGCTCCTCTTCACTGTGCATTTCTGGCGTCTGAACGCCAGGACGCTACTTATTTCTGGCGTTCAACGCCAGAAACATGCTCTGTTCTGGCGTTGAACGCCAGACAGATGCTCCTTACTAGCATTTAAATGCCAGTGAGATCCTCCTCAAGGGTGTGATTTTTCTTCTGCTGTTTTTGATGCTGTTCTTAATTTTTTTTATTTATTTTGTGACTCCACATGATCATGAACCTATAAAGACATATAACTAATAAAAATATAATTAAATAAAAATTGGGTTGCCTCCCAACAAGCGCTTCTTTAATGTCAATAGCTTGACAGTGGGCTTTCATGGAGCCTCACAGATGTTCAGAGTATTGTTGAGACTCCCCAACACCAAACTTAGAGTTTGGTTGTGGCCTCCCAACACCAAACTTAGAGTTGACTGTGGCGGCTCTGGTTTACTCTGTTTTGAGAGAAGCTTACTGTGCCTCTTTTCCATGTTTACAGAAGGATGTCCTTGAGTTTTAAACTAAAGGGAGTTCTCATTCAATTGAAGGACTAATTCGCCTCTGTCAATATTAATCACAGCTCTTGCTGTGGCTAGGAAGGGTCTTCCAAGGATGATGGATTCATCCTCATCCTTCCCAGTATCTTGGACTATGAAATCAGCAGGGATGTAAAGGCCTTCAACCTTTACTAACACATCCTCTACTTGTCCATAAGCCTATTTTCTTGAATTGTCTGCCATCTCTAATGAGATTTTAGCAGCTTGCACCCCAAAGATTCCTAGTTTCTCTATTGCAGAGAGGGGCATGAGGTTTATTCCTGAACCAAGGTCACACAGAGCCTTTTCAAAGATCATGGTGCCTATGGTACAAGGTATTAGGAACTTTCCAGGATCCTGTTTCTTCTGAGGCAATGTCAGTTGATCCAGATCACTTAGTTCATTGGTGAACAAGGGAGGTTCATCTTCCCAAGTCTCAATACCAAATAATTTGGCATTCAGCTTCATGATTGCACCAAGGTACTTGGTAACTTGCTCCTTAGTAACATCCTCATTCTCTTCAGAAAAGGAATACTCATCAGAGCTCATGAATGGCATAAGGAGGTTCAATGGAATCTCTATGGTCTCTAGATGAGTCTCAGATTCCTTTGGTTCCTCAGAGGGAAGCCCCTTATTGATCACTGGACGTCCTAGGAGGTCTTCCTCCTTGGGATTCATGTCCTCCCCTTCCTCTCTAGGTTCGGCCGTGTTGACTATGTCAATGGCCTTGCACTCTCCTTTTGGATTTTCTTCTGTATTGCTTGGGAGAGTACTAGGAGGGATTTCAGTGATCCTTTTACTCAGTTGGCCCACTTGTGCTTCCAAATTTCTAATAGAGGACCTTGTTTCATTCATGAAATTCACAGTGGCCTTAGATAGATCAGAGACTAAGTTTGCTAAATTAGAAGTATTTTGTTCAGAGTTCTCTGTCTGTTGCTGAGTGGATGATGGAAAAGGCTTGCTATTGCTAAACCTGTTTCTTCCACCATTATTAAAGCCTTGTTGAGGCTTTTGTTGATCCTTCCATGAGAGATTTGGGTGATTTCTCCATGAGGGATTATAGGTGTTTCCATATGGTTCACCCATGTAATTCACCTATGCTATTGCAGGGTTCTCAGGATCATAAGCTTCTTCTTCAGAAGATGCCTCTTGAGTACTGTTGGATGCAGCTTGCATTCCATTCAGACTTTGAAAAATTATATTGACTTGCTGAGTCAATATTTTGTTCTGAGCTAATATAGCATTCAGAGTATTAATTTCAAGAACTCCCTTCTCCATAGGCGTCCCATTACTCACAGGATTCCTCTCAGAAGTGTACATAAACTAGTTATTAGCAACCATGTCAATGAGTTCCTGAGCTTCTGCAGGCATTTTCTTTAGGTAAATGGATCCACCTGCAAAATGGTCCAATGGCATCTTTGATAATTCAGACAGACCATCATAGAATATATCCAGGATGGTCCATTCTGAAAGCATGTCAGAAGGACACTTTTTGGTCAACTGTTTGTATCTTTCCCAAGCTTCATAGAGGGATTCACCTTCTTTTTGTCTGAAGGTTTGAACATCAGTTCTAAGCTTGCTCAGCTTTTGAGGAGGAAAGAACTTGGCTAAGAAAGCCGTGACCAGCTTATCCCAAGAGTTCAGGCTATCTGTGGGTTGAGAGTCCAACCACACTCTAGCTCTGTCTCTTACAGCAAAAGGGAAAAGCATGAGCCTGTAGACTTCAGGATCTACTCCATTAGTCTTAACAATATCACAGATCTGCAAAAATTCAGTTAAAAACTGAAAAGGATCTTCAGATGGAAGTCCATGAAACTTGTAGTTCTACTGCATCAGAGAAACTAGCAGAGGTTTCAGCTCAAAATTGTTTGCTCCAATGGTAGGGATGGAGATGCTTCTTCCATGTAAATTGGAATTAGGTGCAGTAAAGTCACCAAGCATCCTTCTTGCATTATTATTATTTTCGGCTGCCATCTCCTCTTCCTGTTCCAAAATTTCTGAAATGTGCTTGCTGGATTGTTGTAATTTAGCTTCTTTTAGTTTCCTCTTCAGAGTCTTTTCAGATTCTGGATCTGCTTCAACAAGAATATTCTTGTCTTTGCTCCTGCTCATATGAAAAAGAGGGAACAAAAAAATAATAATAATAGGGATCCTTTTTACCATAGTATAGAGGTCCCTGTGTGAGTAGAAGAAAAGAAGAAGAGAAAATCTGAACTCAAAGAGAGAGAGGGGGTTCGGATTTTTGGTGAGTGAGGAAGAGATGTTAGTAGATGAATAAATAAATAGAAGGAGATGAGAGAAAAAGAGGATTTTCGAAAATAATTTTTGAAAAAGAGTTAGTGATTTTCAAAAATAGTTTTTTTCTTTTTTTTGAAAAAGGTTAGTAATTTTCAAAAATTAAAATAAAAATTAAAATAACTAGTTAATTAAAAAGAATTTTTGAAAAAGAGGGAGATATTTTCGAAAATTAGAGAGAGAGAGTTAGTTAGGTAGTTTTGAAAAAGATAAGAAACAAACAAAAAGTTAGTTAGTTAGTTGAAACAAATTTTTAAAATGAATTTTGAAAAGATAAGAAGATAAGAAGTTAGAAAAGATATTTTAAAATCAAATTTTTGAAAAAGATATGATTTTGAAAAAGATAAGATAAAAAGATATTTTTGAAAAGATATGATTGAAATTTGTTTTGAAAAAGATTTTATTTTTAAAATCACAATTAATGACTTGATTCACAAGAAATCACAAGATATGATTCTAGAACTTAAAGTTTAAATCTTTCTTAACAAGTAACTAACAAACTTAAAATTTTTGAATCAAAACATTAATTGATAATGTTATTTTCGAAAATTATGTGATAAAGATAAAAAAAAGATTTTTGAAAAATATTTTTAAAATTTTCGAAAATAACTAAGAAAAATGAAAAAGATTTGATTTTTGAAAAAGATTTTGAAAAAGATAAGATTTTTTTTTTAAATTGAAAATTTGATTTGACTCATAAGAAACAACTAAGTTTTAAAAAGTTTTGAAAAAGTCAACTCAAATTTTCAAAATTTATGAGTGAAAAAGGGAAAGATATTTTTTTGATTTTTGAATTTTTAATGATGAGAGAGAAAAACATGAAAAAGACTCAATGCATGAAAATTTTAGATCAAAACATGTGATGAGTGCAAGAACACTATGAATGTCAAGATGAACACCAAGAACACTTTGAATGTCAAGATGAACATCAAAATCTTATTTTTGAAAATTTTTATATGCAAAGAAAACATGCAAGACACCAAACTTGGAAATCTTTCATGTTTAGACTTTATGGATGCAAGAATGCATATGAAAAACAAGAAAAGACACAAAACAAGAAAACATCAAGATCAAACAAGAAGACTTACCAAGAACAACTTGAAGATCATGAAGAACACTATGAGTGCAGGAATTTTTCGAAAAATGAAAGATGAGTATGCAACTGACACCAAACATAAAATTTGACTCAAGACTCAAACAAGAAACACAAAATATTTTTTATTTTTATGATTTTATGATTTTTTTGGATTTTTCAAAAATTATTCAAAAAATAAAAATAAGGATTCCAAAATTTTTTATATGAATTCGAGGAATCTTTGTACTCTTAGTCTAAAGCTCCAAGCTGAGGGTTAGGCATGGCTTAATAGCCAGCCAAGCTTTAGCATGTAACATCAGAACATACTGCTCATTACTTATCAAATTAACTTGCCTCTATGCTGATGGTTGGAAGCCCCTATCCAAAAGGATTAGACATGGCTTTACAGCCAGTCAGGCTTCAACATGCTTCAAGAAACACTAGAATTCATTCTTAAAAATTCTGAAGAACATAATAAAAATTTTTTGAAAAGAATTTTTTATTTTTATTTTTATTTTTTCGAAAACAGATGAGAAATTTTTGAAAGATTTTTGAAAAATTTTTTAAAATAAAACAAAAAGAAAATTACCTAATCTGAGCAACAAGATGAACCGTCAGTTGTCCAAACTCGAACAATCCCCGACAACGGCACCAAAAACTTGGTGCACGAAATTGTGATCTCAGGCAACGGCGCCAAAAACTCTGTACGCACGTCTTAATAAATCGTTTTTCATTCACAACTTCGATACAACTAACCAGCAAGTGCACTGGGTCATCCAAGTAATAAAACCTTACGTGAGTAAGGGTCGATCCCACGAAGATTGTTGGTATGAAGCAAGCTATGGTCATCTTGTAAATCTCAGTCAGGCGGATAATAATTGATTATGGAGTTTTTGAAAATATATAATAAATAAACAGAAAATAAAGATAGAAATACTTATGTATATCATTGGTGAGAATTTCAGATAAGCATATAGAGATGCATTCGTTCCTCTGAACCTCTGCTTTCCTGCTGTCTTCATCCAATCAGTCCTACTCCTTTCTATGGCTGGCTTTATGTAAGGACATCACCATTGTCAATGGCTACTTTTCATCCTCTCTGGAAAATGGTCCGATGCGCTATCACTGCATGGCTAATCATCTGGAGGCATCACCGTGTCAATGGCTGCATCCTATCCTCTTGTGAAAATGGTCCAAATGCTCTGTCACAGCACGACTAATCATTTGAGGTTCTCGATCATACTGGAATAGGATTCACCCTCCTTTTGCGTCTGTCACTACGCCCAGCACTCGCGAGTTTGAAGATCGACACAGCCATCCCTTCCCAGATCCTACTCGGAATACAACAGACAAGGTTTAGACTTTCCGGATCTCAGGAATGGCCATCCATGGGTTCTAACTTATACCACAAAGATTCTAATATCTCGGACTCGGTCCTCTGTATTAGATATCTAAGAGATATTCCTTCTAGCTTGTTTGCATGTAGAACGGAAGTGTTTGTTAGGCACGCGTTCATAAGTGAGAATGATGATGAGCGTCACAAAATCATCATATTCATCATGTTCTTGGGTGCGAATAGATATCTTAGAAGCGGAATAAGTTGAATTGAATAGAAAAATAGAAGTACTTTGCATTAAATCATGAGGAACAGCAAAGCTCCACACCTTAATCTATGGAGTGCAGAAACTCTACCGTTAAAAATACATAAGTGATGAAGGTCCAGGCATGGCCGAATGGCCAGCCCCCAAACGTGATCAATATGATTCAAAGATGAACTAAAAATCATAAGATGTCTAATACAATAGTAAAAAGTCCTATTTATACTAAACTAGTTACTAGGGTTTACAGAAGTAAGTAATTGATGCATAAATCCACTTCCGGGGCCCACTTGGTGTGTGCTTGGGCTGAGCTTGAATGTTACACGTGCAGAGGCTCTTTCTGTAGTTGAACGCCAAGTTGTAACGTGTTTTTGGCGTTCAACTCTGGTTTGTGACGTGTTTCTGGCGTTTAACTCCAGACAGCAGCATAGAACTGGCGTTCAACGCCCTTTTGCGTCGTCTAAACTCGGCCAAAGTATGGAATATTATATATTTCTGGAAATCCCTGGATGTCTACTTTCCAACGCAATTAGAAGCGCGCCATTTTGAGTTCTGTAGCTCCAGAAAATCCACTTTGAGTGCAGGGAGGTCAGAATCCAACAGCATCAGCAGTCCTTCTTCAACCTCGGAATCTGATTTTTGCTCAAGTCCCTCAATTTCAGCCAGAAAATACCTGAAATCACAGAAAAACACATAAACTCATAGTAAATTCTAGAAATGTGAATTTAACATAAAAACTAATAAAAACATCCCTAAAAGTAACTAGATCCTACTAAAAACATACTAAAAATAATGCCAAAAATCGTATAAATTATCCGCTCATCAGCAGGCAACTTACCTTTCCCCGCCTTGGTCTCAGATCTTGTCTCAGCAGCCGGAGTCTCCTTCAGAGCTGGGGACACCAAAGCTATACTTCCACGGGATGATCAATATGTCCCTAATGGGAAATATATCAGACCCTCAGCAGCCACTACAAGCCAACCCACTGAACCGGCTCAGGACATTCCTCCTTCCGTACCACAAGCACCTACAACAGACCAACTGCTCCATCAAATACTCGAAAGGTTGGATCGGCAGGAACACAAGGCTAAGATGAGAGAGTGCCATCAGAAGCCCCGATTCACATACCTCAAGGAGCTGATTATGGGAAAATTCCAGGACTCAAACACCCCAGACTTCACTTCCTTTACCAGCACAGAGAGCCATGATGGTCCCGACTGTGGAGATACTGCTACCAGCCCACCCCTGTTCCTGACAGATGGCACCAAGGATGGTGCAAAGCCTTAACTGTGGGGAGGTCGGTCAGTACCTGACTTCCAGAGGTAATTTCTCTTCCCTAAACACCAATAAATTAGGATATTTAGTTAGTTTTTCTTTTATAGAATAGGATAAATTGCATAGTAATAGATTAGTTGCATGCATGTTCTACTTGATTGAAAAGACAATAAGTTTCTTCTAAGACCCTATCTTTGGAACAAAATTTCACTAATTTTAATCAAAACTTCTATGTTAAATTTGCATGAAGTTGTAATTGGAACATAATTTTTGAGCTAAAGAACACACAACCTGTGAGATTTGAGCCTTTATGAATGGTTACATCATTTAACCATAATTATTTTATTCTTGTGTGTTTACTTCTCTATGATTGTAATCTATATTTTGTTTCATCTTATATGTCCAATGTTTGTTATATTTATATGTTCACATATGATTGAGGCCATTATTTGTTTAGCTCACTTATCCAAATTAAGCCTACCCTTTCAATTGCCTTTGTTAGCCACTTTGAGCCTTTAAATCCCATTTGTTCTATATTTTACCACATTACTAGCCTTAAGCGGAAAAACAATTATATATCCCAATTTGAATCTTTGGTTAGCTTAAGATAGAATTGTGTGTGTCAATTAAGTATGAAAAATTGTGGGAACAAAAGATAATAAGGGAATGTAACATGATAATATAATAGGAATTTGGATACCTACTCATGTGAAACTATAAGAATTAAAAATCTATATGCATTGATAAGCTATGTTTATTTTTATGTTTATGTTAAAAAAATAATATTCAATAAATAAATAAGGGGACAAAATCACCCCAATGCTAAGTTAAGAATTCAAAGGTCAATGCATGTATGATAAAAATTAAAATAAAAAGTTAATACATGAGTATGGAATGTGAAAGGAATTTTTGGGTAGCTAGGTATGCATTCTAAAGTTATATAGAATATATATAGAGGTTAGATGAAAGCTTAGGTTAATTAAAGATTCAATTTATAAGCTTACTTAGCCATATATGTATCCTTACCCTTACCTTGGCCCCATTACAACCTTGAAAAGACCTCATGATGTTTGCATTGGTATATTAAATATTGTTGATTGGTTAGGAGAAGAACAAAAATTAGAAAGCATGATTAGAGAAGGATAGAGTGATCACCCTATACACTAGAGAGACTAGAGTGTATATACATCATCAGTGACGGTTCAATGCTTGAATTTCTATGTTCCCTGCTTTCATGAGCTATCTTCTTGCACTTTTTATCTGTTCTTACTGTATAAGAATTGAATTAGTGGAATTTGATTTGTAATTGTTTTGAAGAGCTTATTTACTATTGATCAAGTGGACAAGAATCATATAGTTGCATTCATATATATAGGTTGCACTGCATTGCATGAGTTTTACATGTTCCTACTCATTTATTTTATTTCCTTCAACTAAGAATGAGGACATGCTAATGTTTAAGTGTGGGGAGATTGATAAACCACTATTTTATGGTTTATATTGTGTTTAATTGTGTGGTTTTATCATGATCTTTACCCACTTATTCATTAAATAAGAATGCATTTATAATTCCTTCCTAAAGATGCTTTATGATTGAAAACTTGCTTCCTAGGGACTTTTAATTATGTATTTTAATTCTCCTTTGTTCTATTCGATGTCGTGATCTGTGTGTTAAGTGTTTCAGGCTTTATAGGGAATGAATGAGTTAGAGATTGAAAAGGAAGCTTGCAAAAATGGAAGGAACACAAGAAATTGAGGAGATGACGCGGCCGCATAGATCACGCGACCGCGCGAAAGAGAGGAAATCGCAGTGACGCGGCCGCATGGCTCACGCAACCACGCGGGTTGGAATAGCACAAGTGACGTGGAGGTGTGGACAACACGCCCACGTGGAAAAGAAAAACGCCGAATGACGCGGCTGCATGAATGACGTGCCGAATGACGTGCGCGATTTGCATAATCTGCAGAATCGCTGGGGGCGATTTTGGGCCCTGTTTGGACCTAGTTTTTGGCCCGGGAAAGCAGACTAGAGCCAGAGGACATGCAGAAACCAAAAACAACATTCATTCTACACAATTTTTAGTTTTTAGATCTAGTTTTACTCCTTCTCTAGGTTTTTTCTCTACACATTCATAGTTCTTAGGATTTTATTTTATTTTGCTCTTTGCACTGGGATTTTGAGAAGAGTTATTACCTCATCAAGACTACATCATTGTAGTTCGTTTTCTTTACTTGGCTTTACTCTTCCATGTCCTTTAATTTACTCAATTTTACTGTTGGATTATTTTAGAATTTACTAATACAAGAATTATCTTTATTTTTAATTGATTCCTTTGCTTTTTATTTATTATGTCTTTCTTTAATTCTCTTTTCTATGTTATGAATTCTACATTCACAATGAGCGAGTAGTTTCCTAACTTGATGGGGAGTTGATTGAAAGGAACCCTTGAGTTGGAATGCTCAAAAGAGAAATTGTAATTGGGTTTATTGTTGGATTGCTCTGTAGTCACTAACGCCAGTCCTTCCAAGTAAGCGGATTGGGACTTGTGAATAGAAACAGCATTCCAACTTGTTTGAGTTTCCCTTACCTAGTAAGGGATAACTAAACAGAACAACCTTCAATTATCAATTAATCTTGAGAGTACTGCAACAAGAATAGGGCTTCCAACTAATCTACTCTCAGTCAATGCTTTTATTTAAATTACTTAATTTCTCTAATTTAATTTCCTGTTTATTCAACTCAAACTCTTTTGAAAACATCTGATTAATAAAATAGCACACCTTTTTGTAACTCATTGGGAGACGACCTGGGATTCATACTCCCAGTATTTTAATTTTAATTTTTGTGACAACCCTTTTTAAATTGATAAGCGGATTTCTGGTTGGTTAAGAACTATACTTGCAACGCATATCTTATAACAATTCTTAATTAGCCAATTTCCGTCACGTCACAAACGTAGCATGAAGGCCAGTGGGCGATAAAGAGCATGACTTTGTTCTGGAACAATTGGAGAAAGCTCAAATTATCCAAGAAGAAGAAGTACTGATTAAAGATTTAGGAGATGCTGAACCTCCATGGGAATCCATAGTTGTGGAAAATTCCGTCAAGGACGTTACAATTGATGCTAAGGAGGATAGTGCACAACCCCAAAGCAGGTACTTTATGAAGAACTAGACGGAATAACCCAAGACGGAAGTTTCCTTAATGATGATAATCACAAGTCAAGTTCTCTTAGTAATGAACTTACATCTGCAAGTGAATTCTTTGAGCTAGAAGAATCTTCCCCGAATGAATACGAAGATGATGTTGAGGTAGATTTCTCTCATCCTCCAACATATGACTTAAGTGACAAGGAAGACATAGAAGACTTTGATCAGGACACAGTTGCAGTTGAAAAATTTTGCAAAGAAGTTGAGAAATTCACAGAAGAATGTTTTTAGTATATTTTTAGTATATTTTAGTTAGTTTTTATTATGTTTTTATTAGTTTTTTAATAAAAATCACATTTCTAGACTTTACTACGAGTTTGTATATTTTTCTGTGATTTCAGGTATTTTTTGGCTGAAATTGAGGGACCTGAGCAAAAATCTGATTCAGAGGCTGAAAAAGGACTATAGATGCTGTTGGATTCTGACCTCCCTGCACTCGAAGTGGATTTTCTAGAGCTACAGACGCCCAATTGGCATGCTCTCAATTTCGTTGGAAAGTAGACATCCTGGGCTTTCCAGCAATATATAATAGTCCATACTTTGCCCAAGATTTGATGGCCCAAACTGACGTTCCAAGTCAGCTTAAGAATTCTGGCGTCAAAACGCCAGAACTGGCACAAAAGCTGGAATTAAACGCCCAAACTGGCACAAAAGCTGGCGTTTAACTCCAAGAAAAGTTTCTACACATGAAAGCTTCAATGCTCAGTCCAAGCATACACCAAGTGGGCCCGGAAGAAGATTTCTGCATTAATTACCTATTTCTGTAACCCTAGGCTACTAGTTTTCTATAAATAGGACCTTTTGCTATTGTATTTTAAGACTTTGATACACTTGATCAGATTTTGATAGACCTTTTCACGTTTGGGGGCTGGCCTCATGGCCATGCCTAGACCCTTTTGTTCTTATGTATTTTCAACGGTGGAGTTTCTACACACCATAGATTAAGGTGTGGAGCTCTGCTGTTCTTCATGAATTAATGCAAAGTACTATTGTTTTTCTATTCAACTCAAGTCTATTTCTTCTCCAAGATGTTCATTCGCACCCAAGAACATGATGAATGTGATGATTATGTGACACTCAGCACCATTCTCACCTATGAATGCGTGCCTGACAACCACTTCCGTTCTACATGCAAACAAGCTTGAATGTGTATCTCTTGGGTTTCTAATCTAAGATTAGAACCTTTGTGGTATAGGCTAGAATTATTGGCGGCCATTCCTGAGATCCGGAACATCTAAACCTTGTCTGTGGTATTCTGAGTAGGATCCGGGAAGGGATGACTGTGACGAGCTTCAAACTCGCGAGTGTTGGGCGTGTGACAAACACAAAAGGATCAATGGATCCTATTCCAACATGATCGAGAACCGACAGATGATTAGCCGTGCGGTGACAGCGTGCGTAGAACATTTTCACTGAGAGAACGGGAAGTAGCCATTGACAACGGTGATGCCCCACATAAAGCTTGCAATGGAAAGGAGTATGAATGATTAGAAGAAGGCAATAGGAAAGCAGAGGTTCAGGAGGAACAAAGCATCTTCATACGCTTATCTGAAATTCCTACCAATGAATTACATAAGTATCTCTATCTCTATCTTTATTTTATGTTTTATTTATCTTTAATTATCAATCCTCCATAACCATTTGAATCTGCCTGACTGAGATTTACAAGATGACCATAGCTTGCTTCAAGCTGACAGTCTCCGTGGGATCGACCCTTACTCACGTAAGGTATTACTTGGATGACCCAGTGCACTTGCTGGTTAGTTGTGCGGAATTGTGACAAAGTGTGATTCACGTTTGAGAGCTCCAAGTCTTTGGCGCCATTGTTGATGATCACAATTTCGTGCACCATGTTTTTGGCGTCGTTGCCGGGGATTGTTCGAGTTTGGACAACTGATGGTTCATCTTTTTGCTTAGATTAGGTACTTTTCTTTTTATTTTTCAAAATTTTTAAGAATGAATTCTAGAGTTTCAATTGTTTATTTGATCCTAGTTGCATTTTTTTTCTCATCATTAAAAATTCAAAAATATGTTCAAAATTGTGTTTTTTCAAGTCAATAATACAGAGAATTGAAGATTCAGAACATTCAGCAGTGAAATTAAACAAAAAAAGCTGGGCATTCAAAACGCCCAGTGAAGAAGGAAAACTGGCGTTTAAAAACCAGCCAGGGTACCTGGCTGGGCGTTTAACACCCAAAAAGGTAGCATTTTAGCCGTTAAACGCCAGAATGGATACTATTCTGGGCGTTTAACGCCAGGATGACACTAGAGGGAAGATTTTGTTTTTAATTCAAATTTTTTTCAAATCTTCATAATTTTTCAAAATCAAATCTTTTTCAAATCATATCTTTTCAATCATATCTCTTCAAAATCAATTTCTTTCCATTTGTTTTATTTATTACTATTTTCGAAAATCCTTGCTACAATTAGTGATTTAATTCAAAATTTTCAAGTTGTTACTTGCCTATTAAGAAAGGATCAAATTTTAAATTCTAGAATCATATCTTCTAATTTCTTGTTAGTCAAGTAATCAACTTTAATTTTAAAACTTTCTCTTTTTAATTTGATTTTCAATCATATCTTTTCAATCACATCTTTTTCAAAATTAATTTTCAATCATATCTTTTTAATTTCTAATTTCAAAATCTTTTTCAAAATCACTTAATTTCTTTCCCAATTTTAGTTTTCGAAAATCATCAATGAAATTTTCAAAATTTTTTTTAATTATTTCAAAATCTTTTACTTTAATTTCGAAAATTCTTCCCCTCTTCTCACATCCTTCTATTTAAGGACTAACACTCCTCCACTATCAATAATTCGAACTCTATCCCTCTTGATAAGTTCGAATTCTTCTCTTTCTACCTTCTCCTTCTATTCTTCTTTTCCTCTGACACTTCAAGGAATCTCTATACTGTAACATAGAGGATTTCATACTTTCTTGTTCTCTTCTCTTTCATATGAGCAGGAGCAAGGACAAAGGCATCCTTGTTAATGCTGATCCTGAACCTGAAAGGACCTTGAAGAGAAAGCTAAGAGAAGCTAAGGAAAAACTCTCTCTAGAGGGCCTAACAGAGCTCTTCAAGGAGGAAGAAGCCATGGCAGCCGAAAACAACAACAATGCCAACAATGCAAGGAAGGTGCTTGGTGACTTTACTGCACCTACTCCCGACTTCTATGGGAGAAGCATCTCAATCCTTGCCATTGGAGCAAACAACTTTGAGCTTAAGCCTCAATTAGTTTCTCTAATGCAACAGAATTACAAGTTTTATGGACTTCCATTGGAAGATCCTCATCAGTTCTTAGCTGAATTCTTGTAAATCTGTGATACTGTAAAGACCAATAGGGTTGATCCTGAGGTCTACAGACTTATGCTCTTCCCTTTTGCTATAAGAGACAGAGCTAGGACATGGTTGGATTCACAACCCAAAGAAAGCCTGAACTCTTGGGAAAAGCTAGTCAATGCCTTCTTGGCAAAGTTCTTTCCACCTCAAAAATTGAGCAAGCTTAGAGTGGAAGTCTAAATCTTCAGACAGAAGGAAGGAGAATCCCTCTATGAAGCTTGGGAAAGATACAAGCAATTGATCAGAAGGTGTCCTTCTGACATGCTTTCTGAATGGAGCATCAAAGGTATCTTCTATGATGGTCTGTCTGAACTGTCCAAGATGTCATTGGACAGCTCTGCTAGAGGATCTCTTCATCTGAAGAAGACGCCTGCAGAAGCTCAAGAACTCATTAAGATGGTTGCAAATAACCAATTCATGTACACTTCTGAAAGGAACCCTGTGAATAATGGGACAAATCAGAAGAAAGGAGTTCTTGAGATTGATACTCTGAATGCCATACTGGCTCAGAATAAAATATTGACTCAACAAGTCAATATGATTTCTCAGAATCTGTCTGGAATGCAAGCAGTAACAGGCAGTACCAAAGAAGCTTCATCTGAAGAAGAAGCTTATGATCCTGAGAACCCAGCAATGGAAGAGGTGAATTACATGGGGAAACCCTATGAAAACACCTATAATCCTTCATGGAGAAATCATCCAAATCTCTTATGGAAGGATCAACAGAGACCTCAACAAGGTTTCAACAACAGTAATGGTGGAAGAAACAGGTTTAGCAATAGCAAGCCTTTTCCATCATCTTCTCAGCAGCAGACAGAGGATTCTAAGCAGAGCCACTTTGACATAGCAACTATAGTCTCTGATCTAATTAAAACCACTTAAAGTTTCATGATTGAAACAAGGTCCTCCATTAGAAATTTGGTGGCACAAGTGGGTCAGCTGAGTAAGAAAATTACTGAACTCCCTCCTAGTATTCTCCCAAGCAATACAGAAGAGAATCCAAAGAGAGAGTGTAAGGCCATAAACACGTCTCACATGGCCGAACCTGGAGAGGAGGAAGAGGCAATGATCTCCACTGAGGAAGACCTCAATGGACGTCCACTGACCTCCATGGAATTCCCTGATGAGAAACCATGGGAATCTGGGGCTCACACAGAGACCATAGAGATTCCATTGAATTTACTCCTGCCATTCATGAGCTCTGATGAGTATTCTTCCTCTGAAGAGGATGAAGATGTCACTGAAGAGCAAGTTGCTAAGTACCTTGGAGCAATCATGAAGCTAAACGACAAGTTATTTGGTAATAAGACTTGGGAGGATGAACCCCCTTGCTCACCAAAGAACTGAATGACTTGACTAGGCAGAGATTACCTCTGAAGAGACAAGATCCTGGAAAGTTCTCAATACCTTGTACCATAGGCACCATGACCTTTGAGAAAGCTCTATATGACCTAGGGTCAAGCATAAACCTCATGCCTCTCTCTGTAATGGAGAAGCTAGGGATCATTGAGGTACAAGCTGCAAGAATCTCACTGGAGATGGCAGACAATTCAAAGAAATAGGCTTATGGACTTGTAGAGGATGTCTTGGTTAAGGTTGAAGACCACTACATCCCTGCTGATTTCATAATCCTAGAGACTGGGAAGTGTGTGGATGAATCCATTATCCTTGGCAAACCCTTCCTAGCCACAGCAAAAGCTGTGATTGATGTTGAGAGAGGAGAATTAATCATTCAAGTGAATGAAGACTCCCTTGTGTTTAAAGCTCAAGGATATCCCTCTGTAACCATGGAGAGGAAGCATGAAAAGCTTCTCTCAATACAGAGTCAGACAGAGCCCCCACAGTCAAACGCCAAGATTGGCAGAAAGGGGTATTTTTGCACGCCACTTGGTGCAGGGATGAGATATCCTTGACACCTCAGGATCTGTGGACCCCACAGGATCCCCACCTACCCCACCCCTCTCTCTCTTCTTCACCCATTCACTAATCACTTCAATACCTCTTCCCCAAAAACCCCTCACCTATCAAATCCCACCATTCTCTTCACCACTCACATCCATCCTTCATAAAATCCTACCTACCTCACCATTCAAATTCAAACCACTTTCCCACCCAAACCTACCCATAATGGCCAAACCATACCCCCTCTCCACTCCTATATAAACCCATCTTCACTCCTTCATTTTCACACAACATACACACTACTTCTCCCCCTTGGCCGAAATACTAAGCCCCTTCCATCTCTTCTATTTCTTCTTCTACTCTCTTCTTTCTTCTTTTGCTTGAGGACTAGCAAACCTTCTAAGTTTGGTGTGGTAAAAGCGTTGCTTTTTGTTTTTCCATAACCATTTATGGCACCTAAAGCCGGAGAAACCTCTAGAAAGAGGAAAGGGAAGGCAAAAGCTTCCACCTCCGAGTCATGGAAGATGGAGAGATTCATCTTAAGGGTGCACCAAGACCACTTCTATGAAGTTTTGGCCAAGAAGAAGATGATCCCCGAGGTCCCTTTCAAACTTAAAAAGGGTGAATATCCGGAGATCCGACACAAGATTCGAAGAAGAGATTGGGAAGTTCTCACCAACCCCATTCAACAAGTCAGAATCTTAATGGTTCAAGAGTTCTATGCCAATGCATGAATCACCAAGAACCATGATCAAAGTGTAAACCCGGACCCAAAGAATTGGCTTACAATGGTTCGGGGAAAATGCTTAGATTTTAGTCCGGAGAATGTAAGGTTGGCATTCAACTTGCCCATGATGCAAGGAGATGCACACCCCTACACTAGAAGGGTCAACTTTGATCAAAGGTTGGACCAAGTCCTCATAAACATCTGTGAAGAGGGCGCTCAATGGAAAAGACATTCAAGAGGGAAGCCGGTTCAACTAAGAAGGTATGATCTCAAGCCCGTGGCTAGGGGATGGTTGGAGTTCATCCAACGCTCAATCATTCCCACTAGTAACCGGTCTGAAGTTACTATAGACCGAGCTATCATGATCCATAGCATCATGATTAGGGAGGAAGTAGAAGTTCATGAAGTTATATCCCAAGAACTCTACAAGGTGGCGGACAAGTCCTCTACTTTGGCAAGGTTAGCCTTTCCTCATTTCATTTGTCACCTCTGCAATTCAGCTGGAATTGACATAGAGGAGGACATCCTCATTGATGAGGATAAGCCCATCACTAAGAAAAGGATGGAGCAAACAAGAGATCCCACTCAAGGGATAAATTTTCCTCCACAAAACTATTGGGAGCAAATCAACATCTCCCTAGGAGAATTAAGTTCCAACATAGGACAACTAAGGGTGGAGCACCAAGAGCATTCCATCCTCCTCCATGAAATTAGAGAAGACCAAAGAGTCATGAGAGAGGAGCAACAAAGGCAAGGAAGAGACATTGAGGAGCTCAAGCACTCCATTAGATCTTCAAAAGGAAGAACAAGCCGCCATCACTAAGGTGGATCCGTTCTTTAATCTCCTTGTTCTTTATTTTCTATTTTTTTCAAATTTTTATGCTTTCTGTTTATTTATGTTTGTTTCTTTATTACATGATCACTAGTGTCTAAGTGTCAGATGCCAGGGCATTTTGGCCAGTTTCATTGACCTTTTCTTTACTGTTTTTAGGGTAGCTTCATGCATTTTCTTAGAAAATAAGCTAGTTTTGGGTAGATATTCACTTATATCTTGATTCAAGCATACATGTTGCACTTTACATGATTTCATGAGGATTTTGCATGAATTTAATGACAAATTGGATGTTGCATTTCCCATGACTTGGACTAGAACTTTGATGCACTTTATTGCTTAATTTCAGGACAAAGGAAGCAAGGAAGAACCACGTTAGCAGCCACGTTAATCTAACTAACGTGACCTCTAACGTGGAATGGGAGCTAACTTGCAAAGTTAATGAGAAAAGTAATCACCAATAACGCCCTCGAAGCCATCATAACCCACATTAAGAGTCACGTTAACTAAGTTAACGTGAACTGTAACGTGGAAGAAAGAAAATGGAGCCAACATTAGTGACACTTACCTTTGTCACTAACGTTGGACCAAGCTCATAAGTGGCCACGTTAAGAGTCACGTTAACTTAGTTAACATGGAAGCTAACGTGGAGATAGCATGTGATCGCCAACGTTAGTGACAAAGGTGACTGTCACTAACGTTGGCGATCACATGCTATCTCCACGTTAGCTTCCATGTTAACAAGTTAACGTGGGTGTTAACGTGGCTTAATGAGGCTTGGCCAACGTTAGTGACACTTACCTTTGTCACTAACGTTGGACCAAGCTCATAAGTGGCCACGTTAAGAGTCACGTTAACTTAGTTAACGTGGACTCTAACGTTAAGAAGCAAAAAGAGAAGCCAACGTTAGTGACATTCACCGTTGTCACTAACGTTGGCCAAGCCTCATTAAGCCACGTTAACACCCACGTTAACTTGTTAACATGGAAGCTAACGTGGAGATAGCATGTGATCGCCAACGTTAGTGACACCTACCTTTGTCACTAACGTTGGAATGAACCCACACAAGGCACTATGAGCCACGTTAACTCCCACGTTCACTTAGTTAACGTGGAAGCTAACGTGGATAAGGGAATGATGAGCCAACGTTAGTGACACTCACCTTTGTCACTAACGTTGGAGATGGCTAGCATTGCTACGTTAGAAGCCATGTTAACCTAGTTAACGTGGACTCTAACGTGGGAAATAGGGGCACATTGGAACGTTAGTGACAAAGGTAAGTGTCACTAACGTTCTCGAATGATTGGCAAGCTAACGTTAAGAGCCACGTTAACTAAGTTAATGGGGACTCTAACGTAATAAAGGGGGAGGGTTCTCAACGTTATTGGGAAAGGTAAGTCCCAATAACGTGTGTGAAAGACCAAGAGGCAACGTTAGTGGTAACGTTTGTGCCACTAACGTTGAGGTTAACGTAGTTCATACTTGGGTAAGGAATGTTAGTGAAAAAGGTGATTGTCACTAACGTTCTCAAACCACACTTTCACTTAACTTTAACACCACTAAGGTCCTGAGCCAAGGTCTCTGCCCACTTCAAATTTTCTCTCTGCAAGTAAAGCTAAGCCCAAAGAAGAAGAGAACTGCTTCAAACTCAAGATCCAAAGGCCCATACCCAAGACTTGAAGAGCCAATTAGAAGATCAGAAGAGTAGTATATATAGGAGTAGCTTTTAATTAGTTGAGGAGAGCTGGAAACTTTAGGGAGCCTTTGGCATAGAACTACTCTCTGTATTTACTCTACACTTCTAGTTTTTCTTTCATCATGTATTCTCCATCTTTGTTTTCATTTTCCAGAGCTATGAACAACTAAACCCCTTTCATTGGGTTAGGGAGCTCTGTTGTAATTTGATGGATCAATATTAGTTTTCATTCTTCTTCTTCTATCTTTTCTCTTGATTTTACTAGAAAGCTTTCGATCTTCATTCAATTGGGTAGTTATCTTGGAAAAGAAGCTATTCAAACTTGGATCTCTTTTGAACCTTGAAAGAGGAATGAAGAGATCATCCTAGAAATGCTTTCTCATGCTGGACCAAATTGGATTTGGATGGATATGTGACTATAATCCTTCCAACACTTGGTTTGGGAAATGCATGTGGTATAATCAGTGACCATACTTCATCTCTTCTCATGAGCAATTGACCAAGGAATTGGCTATTGATCAAGATTTGAGAGATTGAATTGCAAGGAATTGTAATTCAATCACTTAAGATTGCCAAGGAGATCAATGAATGCATTGATTGAGGAAGAGATGAAAATGAACTTGATATGGAGAATGCAACATCTCCCGAGCCCAATGAACTCCCCATTTCTGATCTTACCCATTCTCTTTAATTTCTGTCATTTACTTTTATGAGCAATTACCCCATTCCCATTTAAGATTCTGTAATTTACTTTCCGCCATTTACATTCAGCTCTTTATTTCTAGCATTTACTGTTTCTGCTATTTACTTTCCCGACATTTAATTTTCTACAATTCTCAACTCAAATTCTGGTTCGCTCAACTAGAACATTCCTCTAATTAAAGTTTCTTGATCAATCAATCTCTGTGGGATTCGACCTCACTCTATTGTGAGTTTTTACTTGACGGCGAATTCGGTACACTTGCCGAAGGAAATTTGTTACGAGACAAGTTTTTCGTGCATCAAGTTTATGGCGTCGTTGCCGGGGATTGATTTTGAATCAACAATGATTAAATTGGAGGATAACTAGATTGAGCATTTTTAGTTTGTTTGATTTATTTTTCTGTTTGAGTAATTTACTTTCAGTTTTAGTTAATTTCTTCCCTTCCCCCTATTTTTTCATTTTTTTTAGTTATTTACAATTCAGTTCACTAAGCCACTAACTGTTTGATATGTTGCATCACTCACACTAACAGTAATTCTAACAGAAATACTTTCTGCATCTATTTTCCTTGCTTGTGCTTTGTTGGTTGTACCACAGGGAGAAGAAGTGGGGCTTCAACTTCCTTTGATTCTGAACCTGAGAGGACCTTCCTTAGATTAAGGAGGGAAGCAAGAGGAAAAAGAGTAGTGGGTGCTGAGGAAGAGGAAGAGTACTTTGAACTAGACATGGAGGAGAATATGGAGAACCATCATGAAGAAGAGGCTCACAACCATGGCAGAGAAGGTCTAGCAAATTATGTTGGGCAAGAGAGAAGAGTTCTGGGTTCTTACATCAACCCAAACCCAGGAAACTGTGGAAGTAGCATCCAAAAGCCAACCATACATGCCAACAACTTTGAACTAAAGCCACAACTCATCACTCTTGTTCAGAATAATTGTTCATTCGGAGGAGGTGTCCAAGAAGACCCCAATCATCACCTAACCACATTTCTGAGGATATGCGATACTGTGAAGTCTAATGGTGTTCATCTTGACACCTATAGACTACTTCTGTTCCCTTTCTCACCCAAGGACAAGGCATCTAAATGGCTGGAGTCCTTCCCAAAGGAGAGTTTAGCAACCTGGGAAGATGTGGTGAACAAATTCTTGGCAAGATTCTATCCTCCTCAACGGATTAATAGGCTGAGAGCTGAGGTGCAAACATTCAGGCAGCAGGATGGTGAGACTCTATATGAAGCATGGGAGAGGTTTAAGGACCTAACAAGGAGGTGTCCACCAAATATGTTCAATGAATGGGTGCAGCTACACATTTTCTATAAAGGCCTTTCCTATGAATCAAAGAAGGCAGTAGACTACTCATCCGGGGAATCTCTGAACAAGAAGAAGACCATTGAGGAGGCCATAGATGTCATTGAAACTGTAGCAGAGAATGACTACTTCTATGCCTCCGAAAGAGGGAACACTAGAGGATTGATAGAGGTAAACAATATGGATGCACTGCTGGCCCAATACAAGCTCATAACCAAGTAATTGACTGACCTCACTAAGAAGATAGAGAGGAACCAAGTAGCAGCAATCACCACCTCATCAACGATCCAAGAAGAAGTGAATGAAGAAGCAGAGGGTAGTCAGGAGCAAGCCAACTACATTGGGAATTCACCTAGACAAAATCATGACCCATACTCCAAGACCTACAACCCTGGTTGGAGGAATCACCCAAACTTTGGATGGGGTAATCAACAAGATCAAGGCCAAGATCAGAGACGTTACAACCCCAACAACAATGCAGCTCACCAACAATTCACACAGAGAACATATCAACACTACCATAACAACATCTCTCCACATCCATATCAAAACCAAAATAACACTCCTCATCCTTCTACCTCCAATCCCAACCTGCCGTCATTTGATGACAGACTCTCAAGGATTGAGAATCTACTTGAAGGCATAGGCAAAGAGATTCAAGACAACAAGATATTCAAGGAGGAAGTGCGAGCCAATTTCAAGAACCAGGGAGACACAATCAAGAGATTGGAATCTCAAGTGGGGTATTTCTCTGAGTAGATTCCCAAACCTACAGATGGATTCCCAAGTGACACAGAGAAGAATCCGAGAGGTGAAACGAAGAAAGTGAGATGGGAAGATTGTAATATGGTAACTATAAGTGATAAGGAGACTGAGGACAAGCCAAGCAAGCCATCAGAACAACTTGGAGATACCTCAGTAGAAAAGAAGGAAAAAGATCATCAAGAACCAAAAAACTCACAACAGGAGCTACTGAGACTCTATGCACCCTTTCCCCAACTGTTCAATGGTGCTGTGGAGAAGAGAATATACTCAAGATTTCTTGACTTGTTTGCATCTCTGCATGTAAACATACCATTCATCAAAACCATCAAACAAATGCCTGCATACATCAAGTATATGAAGGAACTGCTTCCCAGGAAAAGCTCACTCAAGGAGGGCCAAACTATAGTGATGAACAAGGAGTGCAGCGCCCTCATTCAACCAGAGTTGCCTGCAAAAAGAAAAGACCCAGGGAGTTTTCACATCCCCTGTGACATAGGAGAAACAATGTTTGATAGAGCACACTGCGATTTGGGAGCAAGCATCAACTTAATGCCCTTATCCCTTGTGAAAAGGCTACAGATCAATGAGATAATACCCACAGACGTAGCCATCAGGCTGGTTGACAAAACTCAAAAACAAGCAATAGGAGTGGTGGAAAATGTGTTGGTAAAGATTGGGAAGTACTTCCTCCCAACAAACTTTGTCATATTGGACATGGAAGAAAGTCACACTCACCCAATCATATTAGGAAGACCATTCCTAGCTGCAGCCAGAGCACTCATAGATGTGGAGCGAGGGAAACTAATCTTGAGAATCCATGATGAATAGCTCACCTTCACTGTTTTCAAACACTCACAAGAAACAGATCAAGAGAACAAGGAACCAAGGAAGGATCACAGTGAGATACTGAAGGAAGAGATAAGTACTGAAGAACAACAAGCTCATCCGGAGATTCCATTGGTTGATGGACAAGGAAACAAGCAGTTGTCACAGCTCAAGGACAAGCTGGAGGAACCTAAACCACCAGAGGTATGTGAAGACAACATCAAAATTCCTTTAGAAGAAGAGGCCACAAAGAGCAAAGCAACATCAAAAGAAACAAAGAAGAAGGTACCAAGGAGGTGGAGGAACAAAAAGATCCCTACAGAGGACTTCTCTCCAGGGGATAAAGTGATCTCAGCTTACTTCCCAGATATCCCCCTAATCTCCCCACTGTACCATCTCAGTTACCTAAGGTCTTCACTATCAACAGAGTTCTCTCCTTGGAACATGTAGAGATCATTGATACAACCAATGGATATAAGTCCACAGCAAGAGGGGAGGACTTGAAGCATTATCAACCTCCCTGATGAAGGAGAAACGTCAAGCTTGTGACGCTAAAGAAGCGCTTCATGGGAGGCAACCCATGTTCTATATGCTTTTAGAAAATAGTGAATAAATCAATATTCATGAACTCCAACCCAAGCTTGACAAACACTTAGTGAAATCCGTATTATGCAGTATATAGTGAAGAACTAGTTTGGTGTTCAAAGCATGCTAAGAAAGCATGAATACAACTCAGAGCATGTTAGTCTTGGAGCTTTAAACAAAACTTTTCATCACAGTGCTCCAAACTAAGTTTGGTGTCACCCCAGGGTGCCACGACTCTGCATATAAGGATACACAGTTAGTTAGTTAGTTGGTGTTCATGAATAAACAATCTAATCCTGTTTCTTTATTATACTAGCCGTAAAGTTTAATTTTTATGATATTAATTTTTCTTATTTTTATAGGGAAAAGGAAAGGAGCATTGAAGGGGATCGATTTGACAATTAGATGAAGAAGGTTCGGACACCACAAAAAGGGGGATTACACACTTGTCTCAAGAAGGAATGCATTGAAAATGTTGCCATGCAATATTGAAAAAGATGAGACCCTTGGAGACCGAACCAACCCTCTTCATAAAGTTTATGATCCGTGTGCTCATTCCATGCACAACCCCAACCGTCCATCAAGTAAACACTCCATCAATCCACACCTTTTATCTACTCACCACTTCTCTATATAAGTGGATCTAGTCCGCACTACTTCCATATTCGAAATTCCTATCCCTTGCACTTCACTTTCCAACAACTAGTTCTCCCAACCTCTCATTCTCTAAATCCTACATTTCTTCCTTTCACTACACCCTTTACACATTAACTTCACTCATGACAGCATCAAGCTCCAAGAGGCAAAAGAGGAAGGAACCAATGGAGAGCATTCCTTTCGATGAAAAGAGATTCAAAACTGCGTTCCATGAACAAGAATTTGAGCGGATAAGGTTCAAAAAGATACTACCCGAGTTAACCTTCCAAATCAATGAAGACGAGTGCCCACAGATTCGGGAGAAAATTGAACAAAGAGGGTAGCAAAGGCTCACGAATCCAGAGAGGAAGATCAATGCAAATCTCATCAAAGAGTTCTATGCAAATGTGGTTAGAGAAGACAAAACCAAGGCCCCAACCTTCAAAAGCTACGTAAGAGGAAAGGAGGTGGACTTCAGCCTAAATGCTATAACAAGAACTCTTCACCTGAAATCACCACATTTTGATGAGCTCAGTTATCATGCAAGGATAAGTAAGAGCCCTGACAATGATGAGCTCACAGAAATCGTGACTGACATATGTGTTATAGCAGCTGACTGGGAAAAGTATGCAGATGGGAGACCCCGGTTCATCAAGAGGGGAGACCTTAGCCCAGAAGCCAAGGGATGGTTTGAACTCGTGAGGAGGTCTATCCTCCCAGCTGCAAATAATTCAGAGGTCAATATTAATCGAGCAACTATGGTACATTGCCTAGTACAAGGAGGAGAAATCAATGTACATGAACTTATAGCTGAAGGAATTCAAGATTCAGCTGAGAAGCTTGAATCGGGTGCCAGGCTTTGGTATCCCAGCACCATTCTCAGATTGTGCACAAAGGCCAAGGTGGTTTTTGAGGATAGCAATCCAGACTGGGTGAACCCTGGGAGGCTAGTTACACTCCAGCGTCTGATCTATACTACTCCCGCCCAACAATAAAGAAGACCCCAAATAGGAAAGCAAAAAGCGAAAGAAGGAGCTCATCAAGAGGAATCTCATCAGGAAGAATATCAACAAGAAGAACATCATGACCCAGCCAACTTGAATATGAATCACCTTCTAAGAGCCACTGAAGATTTAGGGATGAGACACATGGAAGGACAAGAACAAATACTAAACCTTCAGTCCAACTGGATGAGCCAACAAGAAGAGTGGCAGAAACAACAAATGGAGCAGCAACAGGAACACTACTCCCAGCTCACTCAAGCCATCCACCAAGTTACTGAGAGGCAAGAACGTCAAGATAAGCACTTGCAAGAACTCAATCAGCGGCAAATAGCTCAGATGAAAGCATTCAATGAGTTCACTGTACTTAATGAAGGACGGCAACTACATAGGGAGGAGTTCAACGTAAACACTCAAGCCAAGTTGAACTACATGTCTAGTCATATGCATCATCTACACTATGCTATCCCTACATATGATGAGGTCTAAAAAGATTTTGTAGAACAAGAAGAAAGGAAGGTGAAACAGCAGAAGGAAACACTAAAGAAGAAGATGGAAGATGGTGGTTTCTGGAAGAAGTTGATTGGAAAAAGCAAAGGGAGTGGGAGTACGAGCACTCAAGAGGGACACAAAGAAGACAAACAAGGAGGAGAGCATGAGCATCCACATGAGTAAAAGGTGGTGGAGTTCCTTCTTTGGTCCATCTCTTTCTATGTTTTAAATAAGGAAGATCTTGTATGAAATAGAACATGCTTCCATGATAGTTTGAACCCTTTTTCAATTCTGTCTTTTAAATTTTTTGTTGAATAGGTCTATGCTTGCTAGTCTTTATGTCACTGCATCCTTACTTTACTTACTTGTATGGTTGTCCTTTTGAATCAAATGAAAAGAGAATAAGTGTTTTATAAAAGACCAGAGTGGAGTTCATATTATGGAGTAACTTCTTGAGTTTGTGGTGTGGTCATAAGTTAGCTAAGTTGGTTCAACCACAAGATGGGAAGACAACTATCTGTCATGAATCATATGCTTGAGACACACCCCATGAGACTAACTAAATAACAAGATCCTAATAAGAAAAAGGGGAAAAGAAAAATGAAAGTGAAAAAAACAAATAAAAGAAAAAGAGTAATCAATAAGGCTAGGCACCAATGGTTTTAATCTTGAGGCATGTGTCTGTGGTGTTCCTGTGTGAGGGATTTACTAGGATGAATAAGCTCTTAGGGGTGCTTTATCACTTGGTAACTTGGGTTAACTAACTCGGGATTATCAGCTGAAAGTCCACTATCAAGAGTAACCCTCACTATAGAGCATTTAGTAACCCAAAGAGGTGCTGGACACCAAGGTCTCAAGAAAAGAAAATAAATAAACCATATGCCTGTGGTGTGTATGTATGGGGGAAAGAGACTTGAGGGAGTAAGTCCTTAGGGGTGTCTTAACACCTAGCACCTTGAACCAACTGGTTCGGGAGTGTTGACTGAAAGCTTATCTTAAAGAGTCGCCCCCTTACAGAGCACTTAGCCTAAGAACACAAATAAGCTCTAAAATGACAACAAAAGGATCAAAGAATAAAAGTCTCATGGGATGAAATCACAGTGTGTATTCTAGGACATGATAAAGGTCTGAAAGCCAGTAAAGGAATGAATCTAAGTTGCTATGCATGAAACCACCATAAAACCAGGGACATGACTTTCACAAGAATGACTCATTTCTCTTGGCATTCCGTTCATCATTCTCTTGTTCCAGTACTTAGTTAGGGACAAGCAAGCTATAAGTTTGGTGTTGTGATGCTAGGACATTTTGGCCAGTTTCACTGACCTTTTTTTTACTGTTTTGAGGGTAGCTTCATGCATTTTCTTAGAAAATAAGCTAGTTTTGAGTAGATATTCACTTATATCTTGATTCAAGCATACATGTTGCACTTTACATGATTTCAAGAGAATTTTGCATGAATTTAATGACAAATTAGATGTTGCATTTCCCATGACTTGGACTAGAACTTTGATGCACTTTATTGCTTGATTTCAGGACAAAGGAAGCAAGGAAGAACCACGTTAGCAGCCACGTTAATCTAACTAACGTGACTTCTAACGTGGAATGGGAGCTAACTTGCAAAGTTAATGAGAAAAGTAATCACCAATAACGCCCTCGAAGCCATCATAACCCACGTTAAGAGTCACGTTAACTAAGTTAACGTGAACTCTAACGTGGAAGAAAGAAAATGGAGCCAACATTAGTGACACTTACCTTTGTCACTAACGTTGGACCAAGCTCATAAGTGGCCACGTTAAGAGTCACGTTAACTTAGTTAACGTGGACTCTAACATTAAGAAGCAAAAAGAGAAGCCAACGTTAGTGACATTCACCTTTGTCACTAACGTTGGCCAAGCCTCATTAAGCCACATTAACTCCCACGTTAACTTGTTAACGTGGAAGCTAACGTGGAGATAGCATGTGATCGCCAACGTTAGTGACACCTACCTTTGTCACTAACGTTGGAATGAACCCACACAAGCCACTATGAGCCACGTTAACTCCCACGTTAACTTAGTTAACATGGAAGCTAACGTGGATAAGGGAATGATGAGCCAACGTTAGTGACACTCACCTTTGTCACTAACGTTGGAGATGGCTAGCATTGCTACGTTAGAAGCCACGTTAACCTAGTTAACGTGGACTCTAATGTGGGAAATAGGGGCACATTGGAACGTTAGTGACAAAAGTAAGTGTCACTAACATTCTCGAAGGATTGGCAAGCTAACGTTAAGAGCCACGTTAACTAAGTTAACGTGGACTCTAACGTAATAAAGGGGGAGGCTTCTCAACGTTATTGGGAAAGGTAAGTCCCAATAACGTGTGCGAAGGACCAAGAGGCAACGTTAGTGGTAATGTTTGTGCCACTAACGTTGAGGTTAACGTGGCTCATACTTGGGTGAGGAACGTTAGTGAAAAAGGTAATTGTCACTAACGTTCTCGAACCACACTTTCACTTAACGTTAACACCACTAACGTCCTGAGCCAAGGTCTCTGCCCACTTCACATTTTCTCTCTGCAAGTAAAGCTAAGCCAAAGAAGAAGAGCAGTTGATGAGCGGATAATTTATACTCTTTTTGGCACTGTTTTTAGTATGTTTTTAGTATATTTTAGTTAGTTTTTATTATGTTTTTATTAGTTTTTTAATAAAAATCACATTTCTGGACTTTACTATGAGTTTGTGTGTTTTTCTATGATTTCAAGGATTTTCTGGCTGAAATTGAGGGACCTGAGCAAAAATCTGATTCAGAGGCTAAAAAAGGACTGCAGATGCTGTTGGATTCTGACCTCCCTACACTCGAAGTCGATTTTCTGGAGCGACAAAAGCTCAATTGGCGTGCCCTTAATTGCGTTGGAAAGTAGACATCCTGGGCTTTCCAGCAATATATAATAGTCCATACTTTGCCCAAGATTTGATGGCCCAAATCGACGTTCCAAGTCAGCTTAAGAATTCTAGCGTCAAAACGCCAGAACTGGCACAAAAGCTGGAGTTAAATGCCCAAACTGGCACAAAAGCTGGTGTTTAACTCCAAGAAAAGTCTCTACACATGAAAGCTTCAATGCTCAGCCCAAGCACACACCAAGTGCGTCCGGAAGAAGATTTCTGCATTAATTACCTATTTCTGTAACCCTAGGCTACTAGTTTTCTATAAATAGGACCTTTTGCTATTGTATTTTAAGACTTTGATACACTTGATCAGATTTTGATAGACCTTTTCACGTTTGGGGTCTGGCCTTATGGCCATGCCTAGACCCTTTTGTTCTTATGTATTTTCAACGGTAGAGTTTCTACACACCATAGATTAAGGTGTGGAGCTCTGCTGTTCTTCATGAATTAATGCAAAGTACTATTATTTTTCTATTCAACTCAAGTCTATTTCTTCTCCAAGATATTCATTCGCACCCAAGAATATGATGAATGTGATGATTATGTGATACTCATAACCATTCTTACCTATGAACGCGTGCCTGACAACCACTTCCGTTCTACATGCAAAAAAGCTTGAATGTGTATCTCTTGGGTTTCTAATCTAAGATTAGCAATCCTCCATAACCATTTGAATCTGCCTGACTGAGATTTACAAGATGACCATAGCTTGCTTCAAGCCGACAGTCTCCGTGGGATCGACCCTTACTCACGTAAGGTATTACTTGGACGACCCAGTGCACTTGCTGGTTAGTTGTGCAGAATTGTGACAAAGTATGATTCACGTTTGAGAGCTCCAAGTCTTTGGTGCCATTGTTGATGATCACAATTTCGTGCACCAGAATGCAAGGGAGTAGAGCTTAAAGAACCACTGGAAACACCTATCCCAAGGCCATTACCACCTAATACAAGCTTCAAGTAGGTACAATCCTTAACCTTTATCTTTACTTTTCTACTTGAATATGGTTTGCTTGAAACAGATGGCCAGCTTAGAGCTCTCTACGGCTTTAAGAGAAAGAGGGAAATGGCTCGTGCTCAGAGCTGGTGTGCAAGATTCAATAAGGTTCCACGCTTCAATTCGAAGTGCACGGATTGGTACCAAGTTCAATTGAATGGGTTTCGAAAGGCGTTTGGTCATCTTGGTGAGAATACAATTTATAAACCGCCCGGATCGAAGAATATAGATCAAGAGAAAGGCAGATTTAAAAGCAAAGTTTGGGATCCTGGAATCTATTCTGACATTCGTCACCCCGGGAGCCTGAGAACCTGTTTGAAGCTGCTCAACAGCTTTACATGCCTAGTTTGGGACCCTAGAGGCTGTTGGCATTCCAAACATTGGTGGAGATTTCTGGATGAATTTAAGCATAAGCCACAATAACAAGAAGCTCATCCAATGTCCAACTTAAAGACTTTAACTAAAAGTGCTAGGTGGGAGACAACCCACCATGGTATGGTCGTTTCTTTTTCAATTTTATTTCGTGTTATTTGTTTTTATATTATTTTCATTGAACCTGAATATTATTCATAAGCATTGCATACTGCATAATTGCATAAAAAAAATGCGCAACGCGACCGCATTGCTAACGCGTTCGCGTCAGTCGCGAAAAACACCTCCCACGCATCCGCGTCACTCACGCGAACGCGTGATCTGAAAATCGGCGTAAAAATCCAACGCCCAGAAATCTGGGCTGCAATCGTGCGGCTAGTGTGCGTTTAGCACAAAACGGCCCACGCGTTCGCATCCCTGACGCGAACGCGTCACTTGCGAAATACCCATCCCACGCGAAAAGCGTAAACGACGCGTCCGCGTTGCGTGGATAGCATGGAACCCTAAATAGAGACAGAGAGTTGCACTGAAACGACGCTGGAATTATGCGTTTAGCACAATTTTCAGCGACGCAGTCGCGTGCCTCATGCGACCGCGTCATTCATCTTTTACCCATTTCATGCGATCGCGTCAACCACGCGACCGCGTCAACCCTATTTCACCCTGGTCACGCGATCACGTGCTCCACGCGTTCGCGTGGACGCAAATCCACTAACCCCTAGTGATAAACCACTATTTTATGGTTTATATTGTGTTTAATTGTGTGGTTTTATCATGATCTCTACCCACTTATTCATTAAATAAGCATGCATTTATATTTCCTTCCTAAAGATGCTTTATGATTGAAAACTTGCTTCCTAGAGACTTTTAATTATGTATTTTAATTCTCCTTTATTCCATTCGATGCCGTGATCTGTGTGTTAAGTGTTTCAGGCTTTATAGGGCCTGAATGACTTGGAGATTGGAAAGGAAGCTTGCAAAAATGGAAGAAACACAAAAAATTGAGGAGATGACCAGCGAGAAGTGACGCGGCCGCATGGCTCGTGTGACCGCGCGAAAGAGAGGAAATCGCAGTGACGTGGCCGCATGGCTCACGTGACCGCGCGGATTGGAATAGCACAAGTAACGCAGAGGCGTGGACGACGCGCCCGCATTGCAAAGCAAAACACCGAATGACGCAACCGCATGAATAATGTGATCGCGTGACGTGCGCGATCTGCATAATCTGCAGAATTCGCTGGGGGCAATTTTGGGCCCTGTTTTGACCCAGTTTTTGGCCCAGAAAAGCAGACTAGAGCCAGAGAACATGCAGAAATGAAAACAACATTCATTCTACACAGTTTTTAGTTTTAGATCTAGTTTTACTCCTCTTCTAGGTTTTCTCTCTACACATTCATAGTTCTTAGAATTTTATTTCTATTGTGATGCCAGGGCATCTTGGCCAGTTTCACTAACCTTTTCTTTACTGTTTTTAGGATAGTTTCATGCATTCCCTTAGGAAATAAGCTAGTTTTGGGTAGATATTCACTTACACCTTGATTCAAGCATACATTGTGCATTTTACATTATTTCACGAGGATTTTGCATGAGTTTAGTGACAAATTGTATGTTGCATTACCCATGACTTGGACTAGAACTTTGATGCACTCTATTGCTTGATTTCAGGACCAAAGGAAGCAAGGAATGGGAGGTAACTTGCAAAGTTAATGAGAAAAGTGATTGCCAATAACGCTCTCGAAGCCATCATTGACCACGTTAAGAGTCACGTTAACTAAGTTAACGAGAACTCTAACGTGGAGAGGGGAAGTTGAGCCAACGTTAGCGACACTTAACATTGTCACTAACGTTGGCCTAAGGAGAAATATACCACGTTAACTCCCACGTTAACTTGGTTAACGTGGGAGCTAACGTAAGAAGCAAGAGTGGTCGACAACGATAGTGACACCCAACATTGTCACTAACGTTAGGGATGGCTAAGCATGGCCACGTTAGAAGCCACGTTAACCTAGTTAACGTGGACTCTAACGTGAGACATAAGGGCACCTTGGAACGTTAGTGACAATGTTGAGTGTCACTAACGTTCTCGAAGGATGGCAAGCCCACGTTAAAGAGCCGCGTTAACTAAGTTAACGTGGGCTCTAACTTGGGAACAAAGGGGGCTTTTCAAAGTTATTGGGAATGTTAAGTCTCAATAATGTGTGCGAAGGACTTAGAGGCAACGTTAGTGCCACTAACGTTGAAGTTAACGTGGCTTTTACTTTGGAACGTTAGTGAGAAAGTTGATTGTCACTAACGTTCTCGAACTCATATTTTCACTAAACGTTAACACCCTTAACGTCCTGAGCTAAAGTCTCTGCCCACTTCACATTTTCTCTCTGTAAGTAAAGCCAAGCCCAAATGAAGAAGAGAACTTCTTCAAACTCAAGATCCAAAGGCCCAAGACTTGAAGAGCCAACTAGAAGATGAGAAAAGTAGTATATATAGGAGTAGCTTTGAATTGTTTAGGAGTTCTGGAAGTTGGGGGGAAAAAGAGAACTACTCTCTGTATTTTACCTTCTCTGCATTTTCTAGTTTTATGATGTATTCTCCATCTTTGTTTTCATTTTCTAGAGCTATGAACAACTAAATCCCTTTCATTGGGTTAGGGAGCTCTGTTGTAGTTTGATGGATCAATACTAATTTTCATTATTCTTCTTCTATCTTTTCTCTTGATTTTACTTGAAAGCTTTCGATCTTCATCCAATTGGGTAGTTATCTTGGAATAGAAGCTATTCAAACTTGGATCTCTTCTGAACCTTGAAAGAGGAATGAAGAGATCAAGCTAGAAATGCTTTCTCATGCTGGACCAAATTGGGTTTGGATGGGTATGTGACTATAACCCTCTCAATACTTGATTTGGGAAATGCATGTGGTATAATCAGTGACCATACTTCATCTCTTCTCATGAGCAATTAACCAAGGAATTGGCTATTGATCAAGATTTGAGAGATTGAATTTGTAATTCAATCAATTAAGATTGCCAAGGAGATCAATGAGTGCATTGATTGAGGAAGAGATGAAAATGAACTTGATCCAGGGAATTGCAACATCTCCTAAGCCCAATGAACTCCCTATCTCTGATCTTACCCATTCTCTTTAATTTCTGCCATTTACTTTTATGAGCAAATCCCCCATTCCCATTTACAATTCTGCAATTTACTTTCAGTCATTTACTTCCAGTCCTTTAATTCAAGCATTTACTTTTCTGTTATTTACATTCCCGACATTTTATTTTCTGCAACTCGCAACCCAAATTCTGGATTCGCTCAACTAGAACATTCTTCTAATTAAAGTTGCTTGATCAATCAATCACTGTGGGATTCGACCTCACTCTATTGTGAGTTTTTACTTGACGACAAATTCGGTACACTTGCCGAAGGAAATTTGTTGAGAGACAGTTTCCACCCACATCCTATTGTTCTTTGCATTGGGATATTGAGAAGAGTTATTACCTCATCAAGACTTCGTCATTCTAGTTCGTTTTCTTTACTTGGCTTTACTCTTCCATGTCCTTTAATTTACTCAATTTTACTATTGGATTATTTTAGAACTTATTGATACAAGAGTTACTTTTATTTTTAATTGATTCCTTTGAGTTTTATTTATCATGTCTTTCTTTAATTCTCTTTTCTATGTTATGAATTCCACATTCACAATGAGCGAGTAGTTCCCTAACTTGATGGGGAGTTGATTGAAAGGAACCCTTGAGTTGGAATGCTCAAAGGAGAAATTGTAATTAAGTTTATCGTTGGATTGCTCCCTACTCACTAACGCCAGTCCTTCCAAGTAAGCAGATTGGGACTTGTGAATAGAAACAGCATTCCAACTTGTTTGACTTTTCCTTACCTAGTAAGGGATAACTGAACAGAACAACCTTCAATTATCAATTAATCTTCAGAGTACTGCAATAAGAATAGGGCTTCCAACTAATCTGCTCCCAGTCAAGGCTTTTATTTAAATTACTTAATTTCTCTAAGTTAATATCCTATTTATTCAACTCAAACTCTTTTTGAAAACATCTGATTAATAAAATAGCACACCTTTCTACAACTCGTTGGGAGACGACCTGGGATTCATACTCCCAGTATTTTAATTTTAATTTTTGTGACAACCCTTCTAAATTGATAAGCGGATTTCTGGTTGGTTAAGAACTATACTTGCAACGCATATCTTATAACAATTCTTAACTCACCAATTTCTGCCACGTCAATTTTTGGTGCCGTTGCCGGAGAGTTGCAAAAGAGTGCTAAAGTTATTGATTAGAATTTTATTTATTTGCATTTTATTTTATTTTGCTACTATGAGCTGCTTGTTTCTTTCGCTAGATGACGCGTTCACTTCCTGATCCAAGCTTGCCAGTATTCGATCCTGAGATTGAAAGAACTATTTCACGAATAAGGCAAGCTCGGAGTCTGATGCACATCAAAACTTGTCTCTCAACAAATTATCTTCGGCAAGTGTACCGAATTTGTCGTCAAGTAAAAACTCACAATAGAGTGAGGTCGAATCCCACAGAGATTGATTGATCAAGCAACTTTAATTAGAGAAATGTTCTAGTTGAGCGAACCAGAAATTGATTTGAGATTTGCAGAAAATTAAATGGCGGGAAAGTAAATAGCAGAAAAAGTAAATGCTAGAAATAAAGAGCTGAATGTAAATAGCGGAAAGTAAATTGCAGAATCTTAAATGGGAATGGGGTAATTGCTCATAAAAGTAAATGGCAGAAATTAAAGAGAATGGGTAAGATCAGAAATGGGAGTTCATTGGGCTCAGGAGATGTTTCATTCTCCAGATCAAGTTCATTTTCATCTCTTCCTCAATCAATGCATTCATTGATCTCCTTGGCAATCTTAAGTGATCGAATTCCAATTTCTTGGTAATTCAATCTCTCAAATCTTGATCAATAGCCAATTCCTTGGTCAATTGCTCATGGGAAGAGATGAAGTATGGTCACTGATTATACCACATGCATTTCCCAAATCAGGTGTTGGTGGGATTACAGTCACATATCCATCCACACCCAATTTGGTCCAGCATGAGAAAGCATTCCTAGCATGATCTCTTCATTCCTCTTTCAAGGTTCAGAAGAGATCCAAGTATGAATAGCTTCTTTTCCAAGATAACTACCCAATTGGATGAAGATCAAAAGTTTTCAAGTAAAATCAAGAGAAAAGATAGAAGAAGGAGAATGAAAACTAATATTGATCCATCATATTACAACAGAGCTCCCTAACCCAATGAAAGGGGTTTAGTTGTTCATAGCTCTGGAAAATAAAAACAAAGATGGAGAATACATGATGAAAGTAAAACTAAAAAAAATGCAAAGAGAGTAAATACAGAGAGTAGTTCTATGCCAAAAGCTCCCTATAGTTTCCAACCCCCCTAACTAATTCAAAACTACTCCTATATATACTACTCTTTCGATCTTCTAGTTGGCTCTTCAAGTCTTGGGTATGGGCCTCTAAATCTTGAGTTTGAAGAAGTTATCCTTTTCCTTGGGCTTAGATTTGCTTGCAGAGAGAAAAAGTAAAGTAGGCAGAGACTTTGGCTTAAGACGTTAGTGGTGTCAACGTTAAGTGAAAGTGTGGGTTCGAGAACGTTAGCGACAATCACCTTTTTCACTTAAGTGTCACTAACGTTGGCTATCAATTGCTCTCTCCACGTTAGCTTCCACGTTAACTAAGTTAACGTGGGAGTTAACGTGGCATATGGAGGCTTGGCCAACGTTAGTGACAAAGGTGAATGTCACTAACCCAAAACTAGCTTATTTTCTAAGAAAATGCATGAAACTACCTTAAAAACAGTAAAGAAAAGGTCAGTAAAACTAGCCAAAATGCCTTGGCATCACAACACCAAACTTAAAGCTTTCTTGTCCCTAACCAAGTACTGGAACAAGAGAATGATGAATGGAATGCCAAGAGAAAATGAGTCATTCTTGTGGAAGTCATGTCCCTGGTTTTATGGTGGTTTCATGCATAGCAACTTAGGTTCATTCCTTCACTGGCTTTCAGACCTTTATCATGTCCTAGAATACTCACTTTGCTTGCATCCGATGAGACTTTTATTCATTGATCCCTTTTGTTTCTTTTCAATTCAGGGCTTATTTGTGTTCTTAGGCTAAGTGCTCTGTAAGGGGGCAACTCTTTAAAATAAGCATTCAGCCAACACTCCCGAACCAGTTGGTTCAAGGTGCTAGGTGTTGAAACACCCCTAAGGACTTACTTCCTCAAGTCTCTCCCCCATACATACACACCACATACACATGGTTTGTTTATTTTCTTTCCTTGAGGTCTTGGTGTCCAGCACCTCTTTGGGCTACTAAATGTTCTGTAGCAAAGATTGCTCTTGATAGTAGACTTTCAACTGATAATCCCGGGTTAATTAACCCAAGTTACCAGGTGATAAAGCACCCCTGAGAGCTTAGTAATCCATGCAGATCCTTGGTACAAGAACACCACAGACACATCCCTCAAAACTCAAACCCTTGGTGCCCAGCCTCTTTTCTTGCTATTTTTCTTTTATTATTCACTTTAATTGTTTCTTTCCCCTTTTCTTATTAGGATCTTGTTATTTAGCTAGTCTCATGGGGTGTGTTCAAAGCATATGATTTAGGACAGATAGTTGTCTTCCCACCTTATTGGTGAACCAACTTAGCTAACTTATGACTACACCACAAACTTAGAAACTTACTCCATAGTATGAACTCCACTCTGGTCTTTTATAAAACACTCATTCTCTTTTCATTTGATTCAAAAGGACAAGCATACAAGTAAGTAAGAAAATGATGCAATAATGACATTCAGACTAGCAAACACAGCCCTAATCAACGAAAAGTTTAAAAGACAGAATTGAAAAAGGTTCAAACTAACATGGAAGCATGTTCTATTTCATACAAGATCTTCCTTATTTAAAGCATAGAAAAAAATGGATCAAAGAGGGAACTCCACCACCTTTTACTTATGTGGATGCCCATGCTCCCCTCCTTGTTTGTCTTCTTTGTGTCCTCTTACATTTCCTCGCATCCGTGCCAATCTTGCTTGCTTTCAATCCTCAAGTGCCTTTCTCACTGATTCATGACTCTCTTCCACCTTTTGTCTTTCTTCTCGTGCTAATTCATCCTTCATTTCTTCATACCTTGCGATTCCAGGATGCAATATAGGCAGCTGTCCTACTAAGTATCCGAGCCTGGCTTGAGTGTTTATATGATGCCCAGTCTCGCTCAAACTCCTTCTGCGAATGCCCTTTGCTCGTCCAATAGTTCTTCCTGTTCTATTTGTCTTCGATGCATCTCATGTATATGTGCACCTTGATGTGCTTGGATGTTGATTAGCTTCTGGATGGATTCTTGTTGTTCATTTTTCCATTGTTCTATCCTGTGGAATGTTTCACTCCATTGTTGTCCTTGACTCAGTTGCTGCTCCATCATTTGCTTTTGCCACTCTCCTTATTGAGTCATCCATCTTGAGAGTGATTCCTCTTGCTGCCCCGTCATCTGTAGTTGAAGCTCTTTCTGTGGTCCTTGGCTTTCCAAATATTGTCTAGATAGGCCATCAATGGCTTCCTGTAGTTGGTGCATATCCAAAGTGGCTGGTGTTTGGCCCTCTAAGACTTGTCCTTCTACTACTTGAGGGGCTGGCCTCTTCCTTTGCTTCCGTTGAGGCAGGGGGATGCGGCAGCATGCATCCGTCGAACGGTTATTGGAATGCCCTCTTTTATCCACACGGGGTCCTCATCTTCAAACACCACCCCAGCTTTCTTGCATAGTCGGTAAATAGTGCTGGGGTAACCTAACTTTCCTCTTGAGTCACTTTTCTCTGCCATCTTTCTAATGCCTGTGGCTATGAGTTCATGAACCTTGATCTCTCCTCCTTTGAGTATACAGTGCACCATTGTGGCTCTCTTGAGGTTCACCTCCGAGTTGTTCCCTGCTGGGAGGATGGATCTCCTTACAATTTTGAACCACCCCTTTGCTTCTGGAGTGAGGTCTGCTCTCTTGATGAACCTTGGTTTCCTATCCGCATATCTTTCCCAGTCAGCTCTGGGTACACAAATATCTTGCACAATCTGGTCATAATTGGGGCTGTTGTCCATTCTTGAATGATAACTCTCTTCTTCAAATGGTATGGACCGTAGCTTTAATGCCCTCATGACACTCATGGGATTGAAATCCACAATCTTTCCTCTCACAAAGCTTGTATATGACTCATCTGCCTTATCATATCGGACCACATTTGCATAGAACTCTCTTATAAGATTTGCATTTACCTTAACAACCGGATCAGTGAGGAGCTCCCATCGCCTCTTTTCTACCTTCGTCGTGATTTTCAAGCACTCATTCTTTCTGACTTGAAATCCAAGTTCATAAATTATTTCCTTATCAACCATCCACCCATACTGCAATGCATGGTGCAAGCTTCTAAATTTCTTTTCATCATACGGGTGTTGCTCCATAGGTTCCTTTTCCTTCCTTCTTTTAGAGCTCGAAAATGCCATGAATGGGATTTAATGTGTGAAGGTGGTAAGGGTGTGGAGACTTTTGGTTGTTTGGGAGTGAGTGCAATGAATGGAGTGAGGGGGAATGTTTTTAATGTAGTAAGAATGGTTTGGTTCTGAGAGGGGGATGTTAAGCTGGGCGTTTGGAATGTGAAGGGGGTATGGAGGGAGAGCTACTTATATATGGAAGTGATGGGAAAATGAAGGGTTTGGATAGATGATTTGAGTGTGAGATGGACGGATGGGGTTCAGCATGGAGAAAGGACAAGGATCATCAACTTTATGAAGGGTGTTGTTCGGTCTTCAAGGGTCTCATCCTTTTCAATGTTGCATGGCAACATTTTCCAATGCGTCCCTCCTTGAGGCACGTGTGTAGTACCCTCCTTTTGTGGTGTCCGAACCTTCCTCATTTAATTGTCCAATCAATCCCCTTCAATGCTCCTTTCCCTTTTCCTATAAAAATAAAATAAAAAAAATTAATATCATTGAGGAATGAAACTTTACGGCTAGAATAATAAAGAAAAATAACTAGATTGTTTATTCATGAACACCAACTAACTAACTAACTATGTATCCTTATATACACATTGGTGGCACCTTGGGTGACACCAAACTTAGTTTGTAGCACTGTGTTGAAAAAGTTTTGCTCAAGGCTCCAAGACTAGCATGCTTTGAGTTGTATTCATGCTCTCTTGGCATGCTCTGAACACCAAACTTATTCTTCACTATATACTGCATAATAAGGATTTCACCAAGTGTTTGTCACATTTGGTTTTGAATTCATGAATATTGACTTATTCACTATTTTCTAAAAGCATATAAAACATGGGTTGCCTCCCATGAAGCGCTTCTTTAGCGTCACTAGCTTGACGTTTCTCCTTCATCAGGGAGGTTGATAATGCTTCAAGTCCTCCCCTCTTGCTGTGGACCTATATCCATTGGTTGTGTCAACAATCTCTACATGTTCAAAGGAGAAAACTCTGTTGATAGTGAAGACCTTAGGTAATTGAGATGGTACAGTGGGGAGATCAGGGGGGATATCTAGGAAGTAAGCTGAAATCACTTTATCCCCTGGAGAGAAGTCCTCGGTAGGGATCTTCTTGTTCCTCCACCTCCTTGGTACCTTCTTCTTTGTTCCTTTGTCTGGTGCCTTACTCTTTGTGGCCTCTTCTTCTAAGGAAATTTTGTTGCTGCCCTCATATGCCTCTGGTGGTTTATGTTCCTCCAGTTTTTCCTTGAGCTGTGACAACTGCTTATTTTCTTGTTCATCAACCAAGGGGATCTCTAGATGTGCTTGTTGTCCTTCAGTACTTGTCTCTTCCTTCAGTGTCTCACTGTGATCCTTCCTTGGTTCCTTGTTCTCTTGATCTATTTCTTGTGAGTGTTTGAAAACAGTGAAGGTGAGCTGTTCATCATGGATCCTTAAGATTAGCTCCCCTCGCTCCACATCTATGAGTGCTCTGGCTGTAGCTAGGAATGGTCTTCCCAATATGATTGGGTGAGTGTGACTCTCTTCCATGTCCAATATGACAAAGTCTGTTGGGAGGAAGTATTTCCCAACCTTTATCAATACATTTTCCACCACTCCTATTGCTTGTTTTTGAGTTTTATCAGCTATCCTGATGACTACATCTGTGGGCATTATCTCATTGATCTGCAGCCTCTTCATAAGGGATAAAGGCATTAAGTTGATGCTTGCTCTCAAATCGCAGAGTCCCTTATCAAACATAGATTCTCCGATGGCACAAGGAATGTAGAAACTCCCTGGGTCCTTTCTTTTTGTAGGCAACTCTGGTTGAATGAGGGCGCTGCACTCCTTGTTCATTACTATAGTTTGGCCTCCCTTGAGTGAGCTTTTCCTGGGAAGCAGTTCCTTCATATACTTGATGTATGCAGGCATTTGTTGGATGGTCTTGATGAATGGTATGTTTACATGCAGAGATACAAACAAGTTAAGAAATCTTGAGTATATTCTCTTCTCCACAGCACCATTGAGTAGTTGGGGAAAGGGTGCATAGAGTCTCAACAGCTCCTGTTGTGAGATTTTTGGTTCTTGGTGCTCCTCTTCCTGTTTCTCTGCTGATGTCTCTCCAAGTTGTTCTAATGGCTTGTTTTGCTCTTCCTCAGTCTTCTCATCACTTGTAGTGACCATCTTGCAATCTTCCCATCTTACTTTCTTTGCTTCATCTCTCGGGTTTTTCTCTGTGTCACTTGGGAATCTATCTATAGGTTTGGGAATCTGCTCAGAGAGATATCCCACTTGAGATTCCAACCTCTTGATGGTGTCTCCCTGGTTCTTAAAATTGGCTCTCACTTCCTCCTTGAACACCTTGTTGTCTTGAATCTCTTTGCATATACCTTCAAGTAAGTTCTCAATCCTTGAGAGTCTGTCATCAGGTGATGGTGAGTCGAGATTGGATGGATGAGAAAGGTTAGTTTGGCCTTGGTAGAAGTGTTGAGAGGGGTGGTTAGTTTGGCATGTTGGTGAGCTAAGTTGTTGGGATTTGGACGTCTTTGATCTAGGCCTTGGTCTTATTGATTTCCCCACCCAAAGTTTGGGTGGTTCCTCCATCCAGGGTTGTAGGTTTTGGAGTATGGATCATGGTTTTGCCTAGGTGAATTCCCAATGTAGTTGGCTTGCTCCTAACTACCCTCTACTTCTTCATTCACTTCTTCTTGGGTTATTGATGAGGTGGTGATTGCTGCTACTTGGTTCCTCTCCATCTTCTTGGTGAGGTCAGCCAACTGCTTGGTTATGAGCTTGTTTTGGGCCAGCAGTGCATCCACATTGTTTAGCTCCATCACTCCTCTAGTGTTCCCTCTTTCGGAGGCATAGAAGTAGTCATTCTCTGCTACAGTTTCAATGACATCTATAGCCTCTTCAATGGTCTTCTTTTTGTTCAAAGATCCTCCGGATGAATGGTCTACTACCTTCTTTGATTCATATGACAGACCTTCATAGAAAATGTGTAGCTGCACCCATTCATTGAACATATCTGGTGGACACCTCCTTGTTAGGTCCTTAAACCTCTCCCATGCTTCATATAGAGTCTCACTATCCTGCTGCCTGAATGTTTGCACCTCATCTCTCATCCTGTTAATCCATTGAGGAGGATAGAATCTTGCCAAGAATTTGTTCATCACATCTTCCCAGGTTGCCAAACTCTCCTTTGGGAAGGACTCCAGCCATTTAGATGGCTTGTCCTTGAGTGAAAAAGGGAACAGAAGTAGTCTATAGGTGTCAGGATGAACACCATTAGACTTCACAGTATCACATATCCTCAGAAAGGTGGTTAGATGTTGATTGGGGTCTTCTTGGACACTCCCTCCGAATGAACAGTTGTTCTGAACAAGGGTGATGAGCTGTGGCTTTAGTTCAAAGTTGTTGGCATGCATTGTTGGCCTTTGGATGCTACTTCCACAGTTTCCTGGGTTTGGGTTGATGTAAGAACCCAAAACTCTTCTCTCTTGCCCAGCATGATTTGCTAGATCCTCTCTACCATGGTTGTGAGCCCCTTCTTCATAATGGTTCTCCATATTCTCCTCATTGTTTTGTTCAAAGTACTCTTCCTCTTCCTCAGCACCAACTACTCTCTTTCCTCTTGCTTCCCTCCTTAATCTAAGGAAGGTCCTCTCAGGTTCAGAATCAAAGGAAGTTGAAGCCCCGCTTCTTCTCCCTGTCATACAACCAACAAGGTGCAAGCAAGGAAATAGATCCAGAAACTATTCTAAAAAAAATGCTGTTAGTGTGAGTGATGCAATATATCAAACAGTTAGTGGGTGAGTGAAACAGAGTGTAAACAACTGAAATAAAGGGGTTAAAGGGATGGGAATACAAAACAACTGAAACCGAAAGTAAAGTGCTCAAACAGAAATTTAAATCAACAGAATAACAAATGCTCAATCTAGTGATCCTCCAACTTAATCATTGTTGATACAAAATCAATCCCCGGCAACGGCGCCATAAACTTGATGCACACGAAAACTTACCTCTCAACAAATTTTCTTCAGCAAGTGTACCAAATTTATCGTCAAGTAAAAACTCATAATAGAGTGAGGTCGAATCCCACAGAGATTGATTGATCAAGCAACTTTAATTAGAGGAATGTTCTAGTTGAGCGAACCAGAAATTGATTTGAGATTTACAGAAAATTAAATGGCGGGAAAGTAAATAGCAGAAAAAGTAAATACTAGAAATAAAGAGCTGAATGTAAATAGCAGAAAGTAAATTGTAGAATCTTAAATGGGAATGGGGTAATTGCTCATAATAGTAAATGGCAGAAATTAAAGAGAATGGGTAAGATAAGAAATGGGAGTTCATTGGGCTCAGGAGATGTTGCATTCTCCGGATCAAGTTTATTTTCATCTCTTCCTCAATCAATGCATTCATTGATCTCCTTGGCAATCTTAAGTGATCGAATTCTAATTTCTTGGTAATTCAATCTCTCAAATCTTGATCAATAGCCAATTCCTTGGTCAATTGCTCATGAGAAGAGATGAAGTATGGTCACTGACTATACCACATGCATTTCCCAAATCAGGTGTTGGTGGGATTACAGTCACATATCCATCCACACCCAATTTGGTCCAGCATGAGAAAGCATTCCTAGCATGATCTCTTCATTCCTCTTTCAAGGTTCAGAAGAGATCCAAGTATGAATAGCTTCTTTTCCAAGATAACTACCCAATTGGATAAAGATCGAAAGCTTTCAACTAAAATCAAGAGAAAAGATAGAAGAAGGAGAATGAAAACTAATATTGATCCATCAAATTACAACAGAGCTCCCTAACCCAATGAAAGGGGTTTAGTTGTTTATAGCTCTGGAAAATGAAAACTAAGATGGAGAATACATGATGAAAGTAAAACTAGAAGTGCAGAGAAAGTAAAATACAGAGAGTAGTTCTATGCCAAAGGCTCCCTAAAGTTTCCAACTCCTCTAACTAATTCAAAGCTACTCCTATATATACTACTCTTCTGATCTTCTAGTTGGCTCTTCAAGTCTTGGGTATGGGCCTCTGAATCTTGAGTTTAAAGCAGTTATCCTTTTCCTTGGGCTTAGGACGTTAGTGGTGTCAACATTAAGTGAAAGTGTGGGTTCGAGAACGTTAGTGACAATCACCTTTTTCACTAACGTTCCTAACCCAAATATGATCACGTTGACTTCAACGTTAGTGGCACTAACGTGACCACTAACTTTGCCTCTTGGTCTTTCGCACATGTTATTGGGACTTACCTTTCGCAATAACGTGGAGAGTCCTCCCTTGTCCCTACGTTAGAGTCCACGTTAACTAGGTTAACGTGGCTTCTAACGTAGCAGTGCCAATTCTTCGAGAACGTTAGTGACACTTACCTTTGTCACTAACATTCCAATGTGCCCCTATTTCCCACGTTAGATTCCACGTTAACTAAGTTAATGTGGCTTCTAACGTAGTCATGCTAGCCATCTCCAATGTTAGTGACAAAGGTGAGTGTCACTAACGTTGGGTCATCATCTCTTTATCCACGTTAGCTTCCACGTTAACTAAGTTAACGTGGGAGTTAATGTTGCTCATGGTGGCTCTTGGTGGTTCACCCCAACGTTAGTGACAAAGGTAAGTGTCACTAACGTTGGCTATCAATTGCTCTCTCCACATTAGCTTCCACGTTAACTTAGTTAACGTGGGAGTTAACGTGGCTTATGGAGGCTTGGCCAATGTTAGTGACAAAGGTGAATGTCACTAACGTTGGCTTCTCTTTTGCTTCTTAACGTTAGAGTCCACGTTAACTAAGTTATCGTGGCTCTTAACGTGGCCACCTATGAGCTTGGTCCAACGTTAGTGACAAAGGTAAGTATCATTAACGTTGGCTCCATTTTCTTTCTTCCACGTTAGAGTTCACATTAACTTAGTTAACGTGACTCTTAACGTTGGTTATGATGGCTTCGAGAGCATTATTGGCGATTACTTTTCTCATTAACGTTGCAAGCTAGCTCCCATTCCACGTTAGTGGTCACGTTAGTTAGACTAACGTGGCTGCTAACGTGGTTCTTCCTTGCTTCCTTTGTCCTGAAATCAAGCAACAAAGTGCATCAAAGTTCTAGTCCAAGTCATGAGTCATGCATCATCTAATTTTTCATATATTTCATGCAAAATTCTCATGGAATCATGTAAAGTGCACAATGTATGCTTGAATCAAGATGTAAGTGAATATCTACCCAAAACTAGCTTATTTTCTAAGAAAATGCATGAAACTACCTTAAAAATAGTAAAGAAAAGGTCAGTGAAACTGGCCAAAATGTCCTGGCATCAGCGTCATTTAGTCCTCTCAGAGGGCAAATCTGAAACGTCATTTGAGGAAGACACCAGCCCCCGTTCTACTGAATCGGTTGATTTACGTATAGGTGACATGGCAGCACCCAGGAGAGTTACTATCCAGGAGGCTGGAGCCCCTAATTTTACAATGCAACCATTTCAAGCGCATCACCCAGCGGTGGCTACAGACTTTGAAATAAAGACTGCACTGCTCAATTTGATGCCCAAGTTTCATGGCTTACCTGCGCAAGAGCCTATCAAGCACCTGAGAGATTTTCAAGCAGCCTGTTCTACTGTCAGGCGTGATGGTGTAGATGAAACATCAATTTTGCTAAAAGCCTTCCCGTTTTCTCTTGAGGGAAAGGCAAGAGAGTGGTACTACACTCAACCCGCAGCAACTGTATCCAACTGGGATACACTGAGAAGAGAATTCTTGGAAAAATTCTTTCCAGTTGAAGTTACTGATAAACTGAGGAAAGATATTTCCATGATTGTTCAGGATGAATCCGAGACTCTCTATAAATAGTGGGAGCGCTTCAATAATCTTCTGGAAGCTTACCCCCAGCATATGATTGACAAGATAGTGTTACTCGGTTACGTCACACAGGGCATGAGGCCCCAAGATAAGACCCCATTGGAAAGTGCTAGCAATGGGTCTATGAAAAAGTACAAGACCAATGATGAGGCATGGCAATTGATCAGCGACTTAGCTGAATCTACTCGGAATCACAGGCAGAAACAAGGCCATGCAAAAGCCATTGCAAAAGTATCCTCTAGCAAAGAGACTGCTGCTCTAACTCGGAGTATCTGTGAAATGACCAACTTGCTGAAGCAGATGCAATTGAACCAACAACAAGTTCAGCAAGCTCAACCTTCTCCACCACAGCAAAGCCAACAGTTAGTCCAGTGGGATCTGTGCTGATTATAGCCACTATACTGATGAATGTTCGCAGCTCTGATGAGCGGATATTTTATACGCTTTTTGGGGATAATTTCATATAGTTTAGAGTATGTTTTAGTTAGTTTTTAGTCTATTTTTATTAGTTTTTAGGAAAAATTCATATTTCTGGACTTTACTATGAGTTGTGTGTTTTTCTGTAATTTCAGGTATTTTTCTGGCTGAAATTGAAGGAGCTGAGCAAAAATCTGATTCAGGCTGAAAAAGGACTGCTGATGCTGTTGGATTCTGACCTCCCTGCACTCAAAGTGGATTTTCTGGAGATACAGAACTCGAAATGGCGTGCTTCCAATTGCGTTGGAAAGTAGACATCCAGGGCTTTCCAGAAATATATAATAGTCTATACTTTGTGATGCCAAGGCATCATAGGCTAGTTTCACTAGCATTTTTCTGTTAGTTTTAGTTGTTTTATGCATTTTCTTGAGCNCAATTGTTTGGATGATTTCAGGGAAGAAGAGGCTAAGCAAGGAAGCAACAAAATCAATAAAGGAAGCTTGTATATCACATATGGAGTTTAAGTTCCAGTTTAAGCCTAAACTGGAGCTTAAACGCCAAAATCATGAAGGATAAGAAATGCTG
>NC_029794.2:55325975-55343393 GCF_000816755.2 Arachis ipaensis
GTGTTGTGATGAGCGGATATTTTATACACTTTTTGGGGATAATTTCATATAGTTTAGAGTATGTTTTAGTTAGTTTTTAGTATATTTTTATTAGTTTTTAGGAAAAATTTATATTTCTGGACTTTACTATGAGTTGTGTGTTTTTTTGTAATTTCAGGTATTTTTCTGGCTGGAATTGAAGGAGCTGAGCAAAAATCTGATTCAGGCTGAAAAAGGACTGCTGATGCTGTTGGATTCTGACCTCCCTGCACTCNAGTTTAAGCAAACAAAGCAGCAGCTATCAAGGCAAATAGCAGAAGAATGTCAAGCAGTTCAATTGAGGAGTGGGAAAACACAAAATACCCCACCTCAAGGCATCAAAAATTCAAGAAAGGAGCGACCCACCAAAGATTCACCTGAGGACAGTAAGAGCCCAGGGAAAAATAATTCTGGCACTAAAACACCAGAAAGTGGGTGGAAGGCTGGCGCTGAACGCCCAGACCATGCCCAAAACTGGCGTTCAGCGCCAGAAACAAGGCAAGACTGGCGTTCAATGCCAGAAATGGGTAAGAATCTGGCGTTGAACGCCCAACATGGGCACATTTCTGGCGTTCAGGCGCTAGGAACAGACAGTGAGCTGGCGTCTAACATCACTCCAGCTTCTGACTCTGGCACTCAATTGCCAGTGAGGGATCAGACACACACAAGTGCTGATAGTCCTCCACATAATTATTGGAAGCAACTGAGGATAGAAATACCAAAAATCACTAAGAATCAAGCCACAAAGGCAAGGAAGAGACATAAAAGAGCTCAAGAACATCATTGGTGCCTCAAGAAGGAAATACCATCATCACTAAGGTGGACTCGTTCCTTGTTCTTACTTTCTCTGTTTTTCGTTTTCTCTATGTTAAGTGCTTATCTATGTTTGTGTCTTCATTACATGATCATTAGTAGTAATTAGTGTCTAGTTTGATTTTATCCCTAATTAAGTTATAGTCTATTTTTCTCATCATCAGCAAACATGAATAAAATAGTAGAACTTTTGAATAAGAGGCAATAAAATTTCGAGTTTTTAATAAGAAAAATTCTAATTAGTAACATGTGGTGGCAATGCTTCTTGTCTTCTGAATGAATGCTTGAACAGTGCATATGTCTTTTGAATTTTTTGTTTAAGACTATTAAATATGTTGGCTCTTGAAAGAATGATGAACATGAGACATGTTATTGATAATCTGAAAAATCATAAAAATGATTCTTGAAGCAAGAAAAAGCAGCAAAGAACAAAGCTTGCAGAAAAAAAAAAAGAAAGAAAAATAGAAAGAAAAAGAAAAAGCAAGCAGAAAAAGTCAAAAGCTCTTAAAACCAAGAGGCAAGAGCAAAAAGCCAATAACCCTTAAAACCAAAAGGCAAGGGCAAATAAAAAGGATCCCAAGGCTTTGAGCATCAGTGGATAGGAGGGCCTAAAGGAATAAAATCCTGGTCTAAGCGGCTAAACCAAGCTGTCCCTAACCATGTGCTTGTTACAGAAGACAGAGGAAAGCAGAGATTCAGAAGACAAAGCATCTCCAAAACTCCAACATATTCTCCATTACTACACAACAAGTAACCTTTAATTTATGCTCTCTTGGTTATTCACAATTCAACTGATAAACATAATTGACTTCCTGACTAAGATTTACAAAATAACCATAGATTGCTTCAAACCAACAATCTCCGTGGGATTCGACCCTTACTCACGTAAGGTATTACTTGGACGACCCAGTGCACTTGCTGGTTAGTGGTACGCGTTGTGAAAAGTGTGATTCACAATTCGTGCACCAAGCTCCAATAGGATGACAACACCGTGGCAGCCACTCATAACTTCTATGACTGCCCCAACCAAGGGTACAATCAAAGTGGCAATTACAGCCATGGATGGCAGGACAATTCTAACTAGAATTGGAGGGACAACAACAACAGAGGAGGCAGAGACAATTAGGGAAATCAGAGGTGGAATAATAACAACAACAGGCAACAGAACTAGTATCAGCCTTACAGAGCATCTCACTTGAGGCAATCCCAAGGACCACAGAATACCCAACAGCAGACCTCTCAAATTACCTATCCTTCTTCATCTGCTAATGATGACTTACTACAATCTATTGATCGGAGACAACAGACCATGGAAAATAACATTAATGCCACTCTAAATGGTCTGAACGCTACTTTGCAAGCTCTTGTCTCACAGATTGGATTAATGAATAACTCCAATAACCAGCCTTTGAGCTCCAGTGGAATTCCCTCTCAAACATTACCCAATCCCAAGGGTGGAATTAATGCCATCACCCTAAGGTCCAGAACCACACTACAGGAGAGGAACCAGGAGGAGCCAAGCCCACCAGAACACGCCTCAGCTGAGGAGGTAGTGGAAGTAGAAGATGTTGAAGAGGAAGAGGACATACAGGACATAGCTGAAAAAGAAGAAGCTCAACCACAGGAGGAAGCACGACAGGGCGCAGATACTGCAGAAGACACCACTCCCATTCCATTTCCACAACTTGCAAGGAAGCCCAGGAAGCAGCTGGAACCTGATCCCCAAAATGGTAGAGATATTTAAAAAGGTTGAGGTAACTGTTCCTCTATTTGATGTCATTCAACAAGTACCTAAATATGCAATGTTTCTAAAAGATTTATGTATACATAAAGACAAAATTAATGAATTAGAAACTATTCCTTTAGGAAGTTCCATATCTTCTTTAATGGGAGGTTTACCTGAAAAGTGTAGTGACCCAGGTCCTTGTATGGTTAATTGCACTATTGGTGGTTGATGAGCGGATAATTTATATGCTTTTTGGCATTGTTTTTACTTAGTTTTTAGTATGATTTAGTTGGTTTTTAGTATATTTTTATTAGTTTTTAACTAAAAATCACATTTCTGGACTTTACTATGAGTTTGTGTATTTTTCTGTGATTTTAGGTATTTTCTGGCTGAAATTGAGGGAGCTGAGCAAAAATCTGATTCAGGCTGAAAAAGGACTGCTGATACTATTAGATTCTGACCTCCCTGCACTCAAAGTAGATTTTCTGGAGCTACAAAACTTTAAATGGCGCGCTCTCAATTGCGTTAGAAAGTAGACATCCAGGGCTTTCTAGCAATATATAATAGTCCATACTTTGCTCAAGGATAGACGACGTAAACTGGCGTTCAACGCCAGTTCCATGTTGTAGTCTGGCGTCCAGCGCCAGAAACAAGTTACAAGTTGGAGTTCAACGCCAAAAACAAGTTACAACCTGGCGTTGAACGCCCAAAACAGCCCAAGCACGTGAAAAGCTTTAGTCTCAGCCTTAGCACACACCAAGTGGGCCCCAGAAGTGGATTTCTGCACTATCTATCATAGTTTACTCATTACTAACACACAGCTTGCCATTGGAGGAACCTTGCGTGCGTGAAGAAGAAGACAGGGGGAAAGCAGAGATTCAGAAGACAAAGCATCTCCAAAACTCCAACATATTCTCCATTATTGCATACCAAGTATTTATTTTATGTTCCCTTATTCATTTGCAAGTCAACTGATAATTATAATTGGCCTCCTAACTGAGATTTACAAGATAACCAGAGATTGCTTCAAACCAACAATCTCCGTGAGATTCGACCCTTACTCACGTAAGGTATTACTTGGACGACCCAGTGCACTTGCTGGTTAGTGGTACGAATTGTGAAAAGTGTGATTCACAATTCGTGCACCAGTGGTGTGATAATTTCTGACTGCATGTGTGATTTAGGAGCATGTGTGAGTATAATGCCTTTGTCTATATATGATATTTTGAGGCTCCCTCCCTTAAAAAGGTCGGCAGCTCGTTTTGTGTTAGCAGATAAAAGTATTATTACAGTGGTTGGAGTTGCTGAAGATGTATTAGTGGGCATTAAGGGACTCACATTCCCCACTGATTTTTATATTCTGGAGATGCCCCAAAATGACTTAGAGAAGCCATCATCAATCCTACTTGGAAAACCATTTCTGAAGACATCAAAGTTCAAATTGGATGCTTTTTCAGGAACATACTCTTTTGAAATAGATGGCCGATTAGTAAGTTTCAATCTGAATGGAGTTATGAAGCATCCTCCAGAAGATCATTCTATCTTCCAGTGTGACATTATAGATGAAACAGTGGCAAAAGTTCACCAGGAGGAGTTTGAGGAGAAATACGTAAGACAAGGTCAAAGTGTGGGGACATTCTCAGAGGACAATGACAGTGCTTTACCACTGTTACCAGCTCCAGACAACCCAGAGCCTGACCATGATCAGAAGTTAGAATTAAAACCCCTTCCTCCACACCTCAAATATGCTTACCTTGAAGACGTGCAGAAGTTTCCAGTTATCATTGCAAGGGAACTTACTTCTCAACAAGAAGAGCAACTACTTAGTGTGCTGAGGAGGCACAAGAAGGCAATTGGGTGGAATTTGGCAGACATAGTAGGCATCAACCCTCAAGTATGTGAGCACAGAATATTTTTAGAAGAGGGAGCAAGACCTGTCCGTCAACCCCAGAGAAGATTGAACCCCACTATCTTAGAGGTTGTCAAGAAGGAAGTGACCAGATTACTGGAGGTAGATATCATCTATCCCATCTCAGACAGTGAATGGGTAAGCCCAGTACAAGTGGTGCCAAAGAAGTCTGGAGTCACTACAGTGAAGAATGAGCATGGAGAGCTCATAGCAACCAGAGTACAGAACGCCTGGAGGGTCTGCATTGATTACAGACGCCTCAACCAAGCAACTCGTAAAGATCACTATCCTCTTCCATTCATTGATCAAATGCTGGATCCCCTGTCAGGTAAATCACATTATTGTTTTTTAGATGGTTACACAGGTTATTTCCAGATTCATATAGCTCCTAAGGGTCAGGAAAAGACCACTTTTACATGTCCTTTTGGGACTTATGCTTACAAGAGAATGCCCTTTGGCTTGTGCAATGCACCAGCTACCTTCCAAAGGTGCATGATGAGTCTTTTCTCTGATCTTATTGAGGACTGTATGGAAGTTTTTATGGATGATTTTAGTGTTTATGGCGATTCCTTTAACCTTTGCTTAGATGGATTATCTAGAGTATTAGATAGATGTGTCAGTACAAACTTGGTATTAAATTTTGAAAAATGTCACTTCATGGTTAAACAAGGGATTGTACTAGGACATGTTATGTCTAATACTGGCATTTTTGTAGATTCAGCAAAGGTGGATGTTATTTCTAGTTTACCTTACCCCTCTTCTGTGAAGGAAGTCCATTCGTTCCTTGGCCATGCAGGTTTTTACAGGAGATTCATTAAGGACTTCAGTAAGGTAGCACTTCCCTTATCCAGGCTACTGCAGAAAGATATTGAGTTCGAGTTCAGTGAGGATTGCAAACAAGCATTTGATAAGCTAAAGACCGCCCTGACTCAAGCTCCAATTGTGAGAGGACCAGACTGGAGCCAGCCATTTGAAATAATGTACGACGCTTCCAACCATGCAGTAGGAGCAGCACTGGCTCAGCATGAAGGTAAGGATCCTTTTGTTATTGCTTATGCATCTAAAACTCTAGATGCCGCACAGTCCAATTACACTACTACTGAGAAAGAGCTTCTTGCTATTGTTTTTGCTCTGGATAAATTCAGAGCCTATTTACTTGGTACGAAGGTAGTAGTGTACTCAGACCACGCAGCTCTAAAGTATCTACTAGCTAAAAAAGAGTTCAAACCAAGGCTTATACGTTGGATACTGCTATTACAAGAATTTGATTTAGAAATTAAGGATAGGAGTGGTAACCAGAATTTAGTGGCAGACCACTTGAGTCACCTTGAGCACATTACAGATGACCCCACTCCTATAGCTGATAATTTCCCATTTGATAACCTGCAAGCAGTATCTGAAGTAGTCCCTTGGTATGCACCTGTAGCTAATTATCTAGTTAGCCGCACCTTTCCTCCAAACTTTTCTAAGCATCAAAGAGACAAGCTGAAAAGCGAGTCTAAATATTATATATAGGATGACCCATATTTATGGAGATGTGGCGCTGACCAGGTAATTAGACGGTGTGTGCCTCAATAAGAATTCCAGTCCATCTTAGAGGCCTATCACTCATCTGAAAGTGGAGGACATTTTGGCCCTCAAAGAACAGCTAGAAAAATATTAGACTGTGGATTCTGGTGGCCTACACTTTTTAGAGACGCTGCTGAATTTTGTACATCTTGTTTCCCATGTCAAAAATTTGGTAATATATCCAGGAGGGATGAAATGCCTCAACAAATCATGCTTTTTTGTGAAATTTTTTATGTTTGGGGCATTGACTTCATGGGTCCATTTCTAAATTCTAATGGTTACTTTTATATATTGTTAGCTGTGGATTATGTTTCCAAATGGGTGGAAGCAATTCCTACCCGCACTGATGATGCTAACACTGTTGTTTCCTTTGTGAGAAACCACATTATTTATCGCTTTGGATCACCACGAGCAATCGTGAGCGATCAAGGCACCCATTTTTGTAACAGGAGACTAACAGGATTAATGAAGAAGCATGGAATCGTTCATAAGGTTGCAACAGCATACCATCTCAGACTAATGGGCAAGCCGAGGTGTCAAACAGAGAGATAAAGCGTATCTTGTAGAAGATAGTCAAACCTCATAGAAGAGACTGGAGCACCAGGCTACGAGATGCACTTTGGGCGTACAGAACCGCATACAAGACACCCATTGGGAAGAGTCCTTTCCGCTTAGTCTATGGAAAGGCTTGTCATCTCCATGTTGAAGTAGAGCACAAAGCCTTTTGGGCAGTAAAGGAGTGCAACATGGGAATTGAGGAAGCCAGAGCTGAAAGGAAATTGCAACTGCAAGAACTGGCAAGCCTTCGCCTAGAAGCTTAGAGAACTTGATGAGCGGATATTTTATACGCTTTTTGGGGTTAATTTCATATAGTTTTTAATATGTTTTAGTTAGTTTTTAATCTATTTTCATTAGTTTCTAGGAAAAATTCATATTTCTGGACTTTACTATGAGTTTGTGTGTTTTTCTGTAATTTCAGATATTTTCTGGCTGAAATTGAGGGAGCTGAGCAAAAATCTGATTTAGGCTGAAAAAGGACTGCTGATGTTGTTGGATCCTGACCTCTCTGAATTCGGAATGGAATTTCTAGAGCTACAAGAGTCCAATTGATGCGCTTCCAATTGCGTTGGAAAGTAGACATCCAGGGCTTTCCAGCAATATATAACGGTTCAAACTTTGCTCAAGGATAGATGACATAAACTGGCGTTCAACGCCAGTTCCATGTTGCAGTCTGGCGTCCAGCGCCAGAAACACGTTACAAGTTGGAGTTCAACGCCAGAAACAGGTTACAGCCTGGCGTTGAATGCCCAAAACAGCCCAAGCACGTAAGAAGCTTTAGTCTCAGCCCCAGCACACACCAAGTGGGCCCCAGAAGTGGATTTCTGCACTATCTATCATAGTTTACTCATTTTCTGTAAACCTATATTACTAGTTTAGTATTTAAACAACTTTTAGAGATTTATTTTGCATCTCATGACATTTTAGATATGAAATTTGTACCTTTTGGCAGCATGAGTCTCTAAACTCCATTGTTGGGGGTGAGGAGCTCTGCAGCGTCTCGATGAATTAATGTAAGTAGTTATGTTTTCCATTCAAACATGCGTGTTCCTCTCTAAGATACTCATTCGCGCTTAACTATGGAGAGGGTGATGATCCGTGACACTCATCACCTTCCTCAATCCATGAACATGTGTCTGACAACCACCTCCGTTCTACATTAGAATGAATGATTATCTCTTAGATTTCTTAATCAGAATCTTCGTGGTATAAGCTAGATTAATGGCGGCATTCATGAGAATCCGGAAAGTCTAAACCTTGTCTGTGGTATTCCGAGTAGGATTCTCGGATTGGATGACTATGACGGGCTTCAAACTCGCGAGTGCTGGGCGTAGTGATAAACGCAAAAGGATAGTAAATCCTATTCCAGTATGATCGAGAACTTCCAGATGATTAGCCGTGCTGTGACAGAGCATTTGGACCATTTTTACTGAGAAGATGGGAAGTAGCCATTGACAACGGTGACACCTTACATAGAGCTTGCCATGGAAGGAACTTTGCACTTTTTCATGCATGAGGGAAGAGGAATACAAGAGAAAAGCTGAAATTCAGAAGACAAAGCATCTCCAAAACTCCAACATATTCTCCATTAATGCGTAACAAGTATTATTTGTGTTCTGCTCTTTTACTTTTTACAATTCAAACCAAAAAATATTATTGATATTATATCCTGACTAAGAGTTACAAGATAACCATAGCTTGCTTCAAGCCAACAATCTCCGTGGGATCGACCCTTACTCACGTAAGGTATTACTTGGATGACCCAGTGCACTTGCTGGTTAGTTGTGCGAATTTGTGAAGAATTGTGATTTCCAATTTCGTGCACCAAGGAATCTTAGAAATTGAGTTGTTTGATGTATGGGATATTGATTTCATGGGGCCTTTCCCACCATCATACTCAAACACTTATATTCTGGTGGCAGTTGACTATGTGTCAAAATGGGTTGAGGCCATTGGCATACCTACCAATGATACTAAAACAGTACTGAAGTTTCTCCAGAAACATATATTCAGCAGGTTTGGTGTCCTTAGGGTACTAATCAGTGATGGGGCACTCACTTCTGCAACAAACAACTTTACTCTACCATGGTCCGGTATGGGATTCGCCACAAAGTGGCGACACCATATCATCCACAGACAAATGGGCAAGCTGAAATTTCTAACAGAGAACTAAAAAGAATCCTGGAATGGACTGTAAGTACCCGTAGAAAAGATTGGGCACGAAGCTTGGATGATGCTCTGTGGGCTTACAGAACAGCATTCAAGACTCCTATAGGGACCTCTCCGTACCAACTTGTGTATGGTAAGGCATGCCACCTGCCCGTGGAACTGGAACATAAAGCCTACTGGGCAACCAGATTCCTAAACTTTGATGCCAAATTAGCTGGAGAAAAAAGATTGCTACAGTTGAATGAGCTAGAGGAATTCAGATTCACTGCTTTCAAAAATGCCAAGCTTTATAAAGAGAAATAAAAAAGGTGGCACGACAGAAAGATGTCATCTAGAATCTTTGAACCAGGACAAAAGGTTTTGTTGTTTAACTCTAGGCTCAGGCTATTCCCTGAAAAACTAAAATCCCGGTGGAGGGGACCATATGTGATTACAAGCGTATCACCATATGGTTATGTGGAGCTTCAAGATATTGATACTGCTAAGAAGTTCATTGTTAATGGACAGAGAATCAAGCACTATCTTGAAGGCAATATTGAGCAAGAGTGCTCAAGGCTGAAGCTAGATTAAAAGCTCAGCAAGGTCCAGCTAAAGACAATAAAGAAGCGCTTGCTGGGAGGCAACCCAGCCATGGGGCATCACTTCCTCTAAGCATTTTGCCCTATTCTTGATTTTATTTGTTTATATAAAGTTCATTGATACTAAGGTAAAGAGTCAATTGTAGAAGTTTACAGGGTTACAAAAGGATTCTGCACACAAAACAGAGAAAAAGAGCTCACTGGCAAGAAAACGCCAGTAAAAGTCTGTTTTGGGCGTTCAACACCCAAAAGAAGCATCCACTGGGCGTTGAACGCCAGTAAGGATAGCCATCTGGGCGTTTAACGCCAGATTTACAGCGTCCTAGGCGTTCAGAAAAATCCGCAGTGACAAAGGAGTTCCTAGCATTCAACGCCAGAAAGAAGCAACAGCTGGGCATTGAACGCCCAGGAGAAGCAGCAGTTGGGCGTTGAACACCCAAAACATGCAGCGTTTGGGCGTTCAAACGCCAGGATGGTGGGGAGGAGGTAAATTCGTTTTTACTTCATATTTTTCATTTTAATTTTAATTTTCATATTTCAATTCATGATTTCTTGCATAAACATGTTACAAACCCTGATTTCTAAAATCCCTAATTTCTAAAAATCCTACTTTAAAAATATCAAATGTATCTTAATCCATAATCACAAATCCTTTTTTTTTTCAATCCAACTCAACTCTTTTTCAAATTTTCAAAACAAATATATATCTTTTCATTCTAAAATCTTTTCAACTAATCAATATCTTTTTCAAATCTCCACATTATCTTTTTTCAAAATCCAAATTTATTTTTTTCAAATATCTTTCATATCTTTTCAATTTTAAATTATATCTTTTCTTATTATACTTATTTCTTTTTAAATCATATCTTCTATCTTATCTTTCTCTTTATTTTCGAAAACCCACCCCCCTCCCTTTTAAGATCATGGCTCCTAAAGGAAAACAACCCACTCCAAGAGGCAAGCAAGAGAGTATTTCAAAATCACTTTGGAATCAAGGGAAGTTCTTAACCAAAGAACATTCAGACCATTACTACAAAATAATGGGTCTAAGATCTGTGATCCCGGAAGTCAAGTTTGATCTGAAAGAAGATGAATATCCGGAGATCCAAGAGCAGATTCGAAACAGGAACTGGGAAGTCCTAGCTAATCCTGAAATGAAAGTGGGAAGGAATATGGTTTAGGAATTCTACGCTAATATGTGGCAAACAGACAGGCAGAGAATATCTGGAACTGCCTTCTATGACTATAGGACTGTGGTCAGAGGAAAGATTGTTCACATCCACCCTGACAAAATCAGGGAGATCTTTAAGCTACCTCAGCTGAAAGATGACCCAGACTCCTTCAATAGGAGAATGATGAAAACAAACAAGGGTCTGGATAAGATTCTAGAGGATATATGCATCCCTGGAGCCAGGTGGACCACCAACACGAAGGGTGCCCCAAATCAACTCAAGAGAGAAGATCTCAAACCAGTCGCCAGAGGATGGCTGGACTTCATTGGGCGTTCTATATTGCCCACCAGTAACCGTTCTGAAGTCAATATTAGAAGAGTAGTGATGGTCCATTGCATTATGTTGGGAAAAGAAGTAGAAGTCCATCAACTGATCCCATCTGAATTCTACATACTTGCCAACAAGAACTCCAAGGATGCCAGGTTGGCTTATCCAAGCCTAATCTCTATGCTTTGCAAAGATGCTGGAGTAAAGATGGGAATAACAGAGTATATCTCAGTGGAGCAGCCAATCACTAAAATCACAATAGAAAAATAACAAGTGCAGGATGACCCCATCAAGAGGAGGGCGCAAGAATTCCTACCAGAACTCCCTCAATTTGAATACTGGGAACATCTTGAAGCATCTGTTACTAAGTTGCAAGAAGCTATGGACCAAATGAAGGAAGAACAGTAAAATCAAAACAGCATGCTCTACAAACTACTCAGAGAACAAGAAGTGCAAGGGCGTGAATTGAACGAATTAAAGCGTCAGAAATTATCTCTTGAAGGGCGAAGCACTCCACAAACTAAAGAGGCATCCACTTCCCAACTTCAAGGTTGTTGAGTTCTGATCTTAACCTTAACCCTGTGATAACTGTTCTTATTTGTGCTTTACCTTAGAAGTTACATATAAGTAGTAGTAATTAGTATCTATATTTTGATTTTATCTCCAATTAAGCTATAATTTATTTTTCTCATCATCATTAAACATGAATAAAATAGAAGATTTTCTTTAGGATAAGGAGGCAATATTTTTCGAGTTTTTAATACAAGAAAAAGCAGTGAATACAAAGCTTCCAAAAAAAAAAGCAAGCAGAAAAAGCCAATAACCCTTAAAACCAAAAGGAAAGGGTAATAAAAAGGATCCAAGGCTTTGAGCATCAGTGGATAAGAGGGCCTAAGGGAATCAAATCCTGGTCTAAGCGGCTAAACCAAGCTGTCCCTAACCATGTGCTTGTGGCGTGAAGGTGTCAAGTGAAAACTTGAGACTGAGCGGTTAAAGTCAAGGTCCAAAGCAAAAAGAAGAGTGTGCTTAAGAACCCTGGACACCTCTAATTGGGGACTTTAGCAAAGCTGAGTCACAATCTGAAAAGGTTCACCCAATTATGTGTCTGTGGCATTTATGTATCCGGTGGTAATACTGGAAAACAAAGTGCTTAGGACCATGGCCAAGACTCATAAAAGTAGCTGTGTTCAAGAATCAACATACTGAACTAGGAGAATCAATAACACTATTTGAATTCTAAGTTCCTATAGATGCCAATCATTCTGAGCTTCAATGGATAAAGTGAGATGCCAAAACTGTTCGGAAGCAAAAAGCTACTAGCCCCGCTCATTTAATTAGAATCTGAGCTTCACCCAAAAACTCTGAGATATTATTGTTTCTTGACTCATTTGTATTCTATTTTATTTGTCTAGTTGCTTGGGGACAAGCAACAGTTCAAGTTTGGTGTTGTGATGAGCGGATATTTTATACGCTTTTTGGGGTTAATTTCATATAGTTTTTAATATGTTTTAGTTAGTTTTTAGTCTATTTTCATTAGTTTCTAAGAAAAATTCATATTTCTAGACTTTACTATGAGTTTGTGTGTTTTTCTGTAATTTCAGGTATTTTATGGCTGAAATTGAGGGAGCTGAGCAAAAATCTGATTCAGGCTGAAAAAGGACTGCTGATGCTGTTGGATCCTGACCTCTCTGCACTCGGAATGGAATTTCTGGAGCTACAAGAGTCCCATTGACGCGCTTCCAATTGCGTTGGAAAGTAGACATCCAGGGCTTTCCAGCAATATATAATAGTCCAGACTTTGCTCAAGGATAGACAACATAAACTGGCGTTCAACGCCAGTTCCATGTTGCAGTCTGGCGTCGAGCGCCAGAAACACGTTACAAGTTGCAGTTCAACGCCAGAAACAGGTTACAGCCTGGCGTTGAACGCCCAAAACAGCCCAGGCACGTAAGAAGCTTTAGTCTCAGCCCTAGCACACACCAAGTGGGCCCCAGAAGTGGATTTCTGCACTATCTATCATAGTTTACTCATTTTCTATAAACCTATGTTACTAGTTTAGTATTTAAACAACTTTTAGAGATTTATTTTGCATCTCATGACATTTTAGATCTGAAATTTGTACCTTTTGGCAGCATGAGTCTCTAAACCCCATTGTTGGGGGTGAGGAGCTCTGCAGCGTCTCGATGAATTAATGCAAGTACTTATGTTTTCCATTCAAACATGCGTGTTCCTCTCTAAGATACTCATTCGCGCTTAACTATGGAGAGGGTGATGATCCGTGACACTCATCACCTTCCTCAATCCATGAACATTTGTCTGACAACCATCTCTGTTCTACATTAGAATGAATGATTATCTCTTAGATTTCTTAATCAGAATTTTCGTGGTATAAGCTAGATTGATGGCGGCATTCATGAGAATCCGGAAAGTCTAAACCTTGTCTGTGGTATTCCGAGTAGGATTCTGGGATTGGATGACTGTGACGGGCTTCAAACTTGCGAGTGCTGGGCGTAGTGAAAGACGCAAAAGGATAGTAAATCCTATTCCAATATGTTCAAGAACTTCCAGATGATTAACCGTGCTGTGACAGAGCATTTGGACCATTTTCACTGAGAAGATGGGAAGTAGCCATTGACAATGGTGACACCTTACATAGAGCTTGCCATGGAAGGAACTTTGCACTTTTTCATGCATGAGGGAAGAGGAATACAAGAGAAAAGCTGGAATTCAGAAGACAAAGCATCTCCAAAACTCCAACATATTCTCCATTACTGCGTAACAAGTATTATTTGTGTTATGCTCTTTTACTTTTTACAATTCAAACTAAAAATTATTATTGATATTATATCCTGACTAAGAGTTACAAGATAACCATAGCTTGCTTCAAGCCAACAATCTCCGTGGGATCGACCCTTACTCACGTAAGGTATTACTTGGACGATCCAGTGCACTTGCTGGTTAGTTGTGCGAATTTGTGAAGAATTGTGATTTCCAATTTCGTGCACCAGAACTCAAGACTATACAAGGAGAAGATGAAGGCTATACATGATCAGCACATCAAGAGAAAAGAGTTCCAACCTGGGGACTTAGTCCACCTTTACAAATCTCGACTGAGGCTCATACCAGGCAAGTTGAGATCAAGATGGGAAGGTCCATATAGAGTAGAGAAGGCCGAACCGTACGGAGTTTATCACCTAAGCCATCCTTCAAGCTCTGAACTCATCAAAGTTAATGGACATTGTTTGAAGCTATACCATGGAGAGAGGATACAGAAGAACAAGGAGCTCGAGATCTTCCTCTTGGAAGATCCCCACATAGCCGAAGATTGAGCTTGTGGAGCGTCCAACTTACGGACGTTAAAGCAAAGTGCTAGGTGGGAGACAACCCACCATGGTATGATCGTTTTTTTCTTTATTTTTAATTTTCTTATTCAATAACTCTTCTCTTTATTAGTACATTTCGTGCATCTGCATTTACATACTTTAAAAAAAAAAAAATTTTCACGCGATGTGACCGCATCATTGACGCGTCCGCGTTGCAAGGAGATGGGAAAAAATAATAACCGAACAGAGAGTCACGCAGGAGCGTGGCTGGAGGTGTGCCAATGGCACAAATTACCCCACGCGACCGCGTCGCTGACGCATCCGCGTCACTAGGGAATATTGGCCTCCCACGCGACCGCGTTACCGACGCGACCACGTCAATCAGTTTCAGTGCAAGTCGTGCGACCGCGTGCCCCACGCGACCGCGTCGCTTGCGCCGCACAGCTTCCCTAATTTACCAACTATCTTATCTTTTTCTCCCCAAATCCTATTTTCTCTTTTCCCTCCTTATTCCTTCTTTCTTCCTTCTTCCTTCTTCCTTCTTTCTCACTTTTTACACTCTCACACTCTCTCTCACCCCCATTAACAAGGTTTTTCTATTCTTCTTCCCCCCTTACTTTTCTATTTTTCATCTTATTTTTATATGTTATCTTCTTTTCTTTTCTTTTTACTTTCATTATTCATATTTTCTTTTTCTTTCTTTTTCCTTTTTACTCGGTGTTAGAATTTTATTTGAGTCATTTTTTCTCATTATATGCTTATGGATTGTTCTAAATTTGTTTGGCAATTATATATTACTTTTTAAAGGGTTGCTTGCATGTTCAATTTAATACTTTCTATACCCTAATTATCATGCATGCTATGTGTTTGTGAAAAAGCCCATATGGCATTATGCACTTTTCTACGTTACTCTACTATTCAATGCTTGCCTTTCACAAATTCCCTTTACTATTGTATTAATTGAAAATTAATTGTCAATACAAACGTGATGGTTTGTTAGGAGTGATGCTTGATCTATGCTACTCATGCCTTTGCCAGCATGCCAATAAACACCTTGCATTCACTTGTCATCATATGCACTAACTATTTTCCATTGCTGAATTTTCACATGTAGTCATGACCATGTGTTAACATCATTTACCTTTTACTATGCATTCATCACCACCCTCCTCCGTTCTCTCCCTTGCTCTATCTCTTTGAATTTAATTTACTTTCTCTTCCCTTTTTCAAAATGGCCACCAAGAAGGGCAAAGAGAAAGCTACTCCCAAATCAACAGCAAGGAGAGGAACAAAGAGAGCACTAGTGGCAGAGCCCTCTTCAACTGCGGTTAAACCCTCAACAAAAAGAACTAAGAGGATTATAAAGGTTAATGATAAAGAAAGAGCCTTCCCAGCAAAGGACACTGCGCGATTTCCCAATCGCTACTGTGAGCAGATGTTCCCTATCCTGGCAGAACGGAGCTACAACAACGAATACTTTCTTATCCTCCCACCCAATATTGCTACTTTTGTTGAACCACAAATTGAACGAAGACAATGGGATTTCCTACAGAGACAGCCGAGGCAGGTCAATCTTTCTTGGGTAGTCGAGTTCTACTCCAACTTTCACCTGTCAACCCTGCAGTCTGTCTTTATCCGTCAGAAGAAAGTCCCCATTACAGAAGAGGCCATTCAAAAAGCTCTAGGTCTTCCCCCTGTTCAAGAAGGATTGGACGCTGATGAGCGGATAATTTATACGCTTTTTGGTATTATTTATAGTATATTTTTAGTAGGATCTAGTTACTTTTAGGGATGTTTTTATTAGTTTTTATGCTAAATTCACATTTCTGGACTTTACTATGAGTTTGTGTGTTTTTCTGTGATTTCAGGTATTTTCTGGCTGAAATTGAGGGACTTGAGCAAAAATCAGATTCAGAGGTTGAAGAAGGACTGCAGATGCTGTTGGATTCTGACCTCCCTGCACTCAAAGTGGATTTTCTGGAGTTACAAAACTCCAACTGGCACGCTCTCAATTGCGTTGGAAAGTAGACATCCAGGCTTTCCAGCAATATATAATAGTTCATATTTTGATTAAGGATAGACAATGTAAACTGGCGTTGAACGCCAGTTCCATGCTGTATTCTGGAGTCAAACGCCAGAAACAGTTTGCAAAGTGGAGTTAAACGCCAGAAACAGGTTACAAACTGGGTTCAACTCCAAGAAAGACCTCTACACGTGTAAAGCTCAATGCTCAGCCCAAGCACACACCAAGTGGGCCCCAGAAGTAGATTTCTGCATCAATTACTCATTCTGTAAACCCTAGTAACTAGTTTAGTATAAATAGGACTTTTTACCATTGTATTTAGACTCTCTTTGATTAGTTTTATGCTATCTTAGATCACGTTTGGGGGCTGGCCATTTAGCCATGCCTGGACCTTATCACTTATGTATTTTCCATGGTAGAGTTTCTACACTCCATAGATTAAGGTGTAGAGCTCTGCTGTTCCTCATGAATTAATACAAAGTACTATTGTTTTTCTATTCAATTCAATTTATTCCACTTCTAAGATGTTCATTCGCACCCAAGAACATGATGAATGTGATGATTATGTGACGCTCATCATCATTCTCACTTATGAACGCGTGCCTGACAAACACTTCCGTTCTACATGCAAACAAGCTAGAATGAGTATCTCTTGGATATCTAATACAGGGGACCGAGTCCGAGTTATTAGTATCTTCGTGGTATAAGTTTTTCGCGCCGTTGCTAGAGATCACAATTTCGTGCACCAAGTTTTTGGTGCTGTTGCCGGGGATTGTTCGAGTTTGGACAACTGACGGTTCATCTTTTTGCTCATATTAGGTAACTTTATTTTAATTTGAAGTTTTTGTTTTTATTCTTTTAATTTTCGAAAAAAATTTCCAAAAAAATAAAATAAAATAAAAATATTTTCAAAAATATATTTTTCTTCAGAATTTTTATGAATGAATTCTAGTGTTTCATGAAGCATGTTGAAGCCTGGCTGGCTGTAGGGTATGTCAGGCGTGTCATGTTTTAGTTACATACTAAAGCTTGGCTGGCTATTAAGCCATGCCTGACCCTTTGATTGGAGCTTTAGACTAAAGAGCATAAAATTCCTGGAATTCATATTAAAAATTTTGGAATCCTTATTTTTGTTTTTCAAATAATTTTCGAAAAAATACAAAAAAAAAATTAGAAAATCATAAAAATCAAAAATATTTTTTGTGTTCTTGTTTGAGTCTTGAGTCATGTTAT
>NC_029794.2:55344256-55347765 GCF_000816755.2 Arachis ipaensis
CTAAAGCCTAAAGCTTGGCTGGCCATTGGCCATGTCTAGTGTTTTGGACCGGAGCTTTCACTGAAAGCTTGGCTGGCTAGTGAGCCATGTCTAATTCCTGGACTGGAGCTTTAGACTAAGAGTGCAAGATTCCTGGAATTCATATTAAAAATTTTGAAATCCTGATTTTTCTTTTTCAAATAATTTTTGAAAAAAAAAATCCAAAAAAATTTATAAAATCATAAAAATCAAAAATATTTTTATGTTTCTTGTTTGAGTCTTAAGTCAATTTTTAAGTGTGGTGTCAATTGCATGTTTTTACTCTTCTTGCATTTTTCGAAAGTGTGTTCATATGTTCTTCACGATCTTCAAGTTGTTCTTGGTAAGTCTTCTTGTTTGATCTTCAAAATTTCTTGTTTTGTGTCTTTTGTTATTTTTCTTATGCATTTTCAATTTGTTAGTGTCTATACATGAAAAATTTTTAAATTTGGTGTCTTGCATGTTTTTCTTTCCTTAAAAATTTTCAAAAATAAGTTCTTGGTGTTCATCTTGACATTCAAAGTGTTCTTGGTGTTCATCTTGACATTCATAGTGTTCTTGCATGCATCATTGGTTTTGATCCAAAATTTTCATGTTTTGGGTCATTTTTATGTTTTTCTCTCTCATAAAAAAATTCCAAAATAAAAAAAAATATATATCTTGTCCTTTTTTCTCTCAAAATTTTGAAATTTCGGGTTGACTTTTTTAAAAATTTTTAAAATTTAATTGTTTCTTATGAGTCAAGTCAAAATTTCAATTTTAAAAATCTTATCTTTTTCAAAACTTTTTCAAAAATCAAATCTTTTTCATTTTTTCTTTATGATTTTCGAAAATTTCAAAAATTATTTTCAAAAATCTTTTTCTTAATTTTATTTAAAAATTTTCGAAACTTAACTAACAAGTAATGTGATTGGTTCAAAAATTTGAAGTTTGTTACTTTCTTGTTAAGAAGGTTCAATCTTTATATTCTAGAATCTTATCTTTTAGTTTCTTGTTAGTCAAGTAATCAATTTTAATCTTAAAAATTAAATCTTTTTAATTATATCTTTTTATCATATCCTTTATATCATATCTTTTTCAAAATTTTATCTTTTTCAAAAAAAATTTGATTTTAAAATATCTTTTCCAACTTCTTATTTTCTTATCTTTTCAAAATTAATTTTCAAATCTTTTTCAATCAACTAACTAATTGACTTTTTGTTTGTTTCTTATCTTTTTCAAAACCACCTAACTACTCTTCTCTCTCTAATTTTCGAAAATACCTCCCTCTTTTTCAAAAATTCTTTTTAATTAATTAATTATTTTAAATTTTAATTTAACTTAATTTCAATTTTAATTTTCAAATTTTAACCTTAATTTTTATTTTTAATTTGTCTAAATTTTTGAATTCTTCTCTCTCTCATCTCCTTCTATTTATTTAATTACTTACTAACACTTCTCTTCATCTCATATCTCTGCTCATATCCTCACCCTTGTGTTTGGATTATCCATTCTTCTTCACTCTAATTCCCTTTCTTCTTCTACTAACAATAAGGAACCTCTTTACTATAACATAGAGGATTCCTCTTCTTTTCTTGTTCTCTTCTCTTTCATATGAGCAGGAACAAGGAAAAGGGCATTTTTGTTGAAGCTGATCCAGAACCTAAAAGGACTCTGAAGAGTAAACTAAGAGAAGCTAAATTACAACAATCCAGAGACAACCTTACTGAAATTTTTGAACAAGAAAAGGAGATGGCGGACGCACCTAACAACAATAATGCAAGGAGGATGCTTGGTGATTATACTACACCTACTTCCAAGTTTGATGGAAGAAGCATCTTAATCCCTACCATTGGAGCAAACAATTTTGAGCTGAAACCTCAATTAGTTGCTCTAATGCAACAGAACTGCAAATTCCATGGACTTCCATCAGAAGATCCCTATCAGTTTTTAACTGAGTTCCTGCAGATTTGTGAGACTGTTAAGACTAATGGAATAGATACTAAATTCTACAGGCTTATGCTTTTCCCTTTTACTGTAAGAGACAGAGTTAGAACATGGTTGGACTCACAACCTAAAGTTAGCCTGAACTCTTGGGATAAGCTGGTCACAGCCTTCTTGGCTAAGTTCTTTCCTCCTCAAAAGCTGAGCAAGCTTAGAGTGGATGTTCAGACCTTCAAGCAAAAAGATGGTGAATCCCTCTATGAAGCTTGGGAAAGATACAAGCAGATGACCAAAAGGTATCCTCCGGACATGCTTTCAGAATGGACCATTCTGGATATATTCTATTATGGTATGTCTGAGTTCTCCAAGATGTCACTGAACCATTCTGTAGATGGATCTATTCACCTAAAGAAAACGCCTGCAGAAGCTCAAGAACTTATTGACATGGTTGCAAATAATCAATTCATGTATACTTCTGAGAGAAATTCCGTGAATAATGGGACGCCTTAGAAGAAGGGAGTTCTTGAAATTGATACTCTGAATGCCATATTGGCTCAGAACAAAATGTTGACTCAGCAAGTCAACATGATTTCCCAAAGTCTGAATGGATGGCATAATGCATCCAACAGTACTAAAGAGGCATCTTCTGAAGAAGAAGCTTATGATCCTGATAACCCTGCAATAGCAGAGGTAAATTACATGGGTGAACCTTATGGAAACACCTATAATTCATCATGGAGAAATCATCCAAATTTCTCATGGAAGGATCAACAAAAGCCTCAACAAGGCTTTAATAATGGTGGAAGAAATAGGCTCAACAATAGCAAGCTTTTTCCATCATCTTCTTAGCAACAGACAGAGAACTCTGAACAAAATACCTCTAATTTAGCAAACTTAGTCTCTGATCTGTCCAAGGCCACTCTAAGTTTCATGAGTGAAACATGTGATGCCAGGGCATTTTGGCCAGTTTTACTGACCTTTTCTTTACTGTTTTAGGGTAGTTTCATGCATTTTCTTAGGAAATAAGCAAGTTTTGGGTAGAATTTCACTTACATCTTGATTTAAGCATACATTGTGCACTTTACATGATTTCATGAGAATTTTACATGAATTAGATGACAAATTGGATGATGCATGTCTCATGATGTGGATTAGAACTTTGATGCACTTTATTGCTTGATTTCAGGACAAAGGAAGCAAGAAAGAACCACGTTAGCAGCCACGTTAGTCTAACTAACATGACCACTAACGTGGAATGGGAGCTAGCTTGCAACGTTAATGAGAAAAGTAATCGCCAATAACGTCCTCGAAGCCATCATAGCCCACGTTAAGAGTCACGTTAACTAAGTTAACGTGAACTCTAATGTGGAAGAAAGAAAGTGGAGCCAACGTTAGTGACACTCACCTTTGCCACAAACGTTGGACCAAGCTCATAATGGCCACGTTAGCCTCCACGTTAACTTAGTTAACGTGGACTCTAACGTTGGGAAGCAAAAGAATGGCCAACGTTAGTGACACTCACCACTGTCACTAACGTTGGACTAAGCCACCTTGAGCTACGTTAACTC
>NC_029794.2:55348535-55360226 GCF_000816755.2 Arachis ipaensis
GCCAATAACGTCCTCGAAGCCATCATAGCCCACGTTAAGAGTCACGTTAACTAAGTTAACGTGAACTCTAATGTGGAAGAAAGAAAGTGGAGCCAACGTTAGTGACACTCACCTTTGCCACTAACGTTGGACCAAGTTCATATTGGCCACGTTAGCCTCCACGTTAACTTAGTTAATGTGGACTCTAACGTTGGGAAGCAAAAGAGTGGCCAAAAAAGGTGAGTCCCAATAACGTGTGCGAAGGACCAAGAGGCAACGTTGGTGGTCACGTTGGTGCCACTAACGTTGAAGTTAACGTGGATCATCCCTGGGTGGGGAACGTTAGTGAAAAAGGTGATTGTCACAAACGTTCTCGAACCCACACTCTCACTTAACGTTAACGCCACTAACGTCCTGAGCTAAAGACCCTTCCTACTTCTCACTTTCTCTCTGCAAGTAAAGCTAAGCCCACTGAAGAGTATAACTACTTCAAACTCAAGATCCAAAGGCCCATATCCAAGACTTGAAGAACCAACTAGAAGATCAGAAGAGTAGTATATATAGGGGTAGTTTTAAATTAGAAAGCAGCTTTTTGGGGGATGGGAAATTGAGAACTACTCTCTGTATAATTTACTTTCTCTGCACTTCTAGTTCTAGTTTTCATGATGTATTCTCCATCTTTATTTTCCATTTCCAGAGCTATGAACAACTAAACCACTTTCATTGGGTTAGGGAGCTCTGTTGTAATTTGATGGATCAATACTAATTTTCATTACTCTTCTTCTATCTTTTCTCTTGATTTTACTAGAAAGCTTTCAATCTTCATCAAATTGGGTAGTTATCTTGGAAAAGAAGCTATTCATACTTGGATCTCTTCTGAACCTTGGAAGAGGAATGAAGAGATCATGCTAGAAATGCCTTCTCATGTTGGACCAAATTGGGTTTGGTTGGGTATGGTGACTATAATCCTACCAACACTTGATTTGGGAATGCATGTGGTATAATCAGTGACCATACTTCATCTCTTCTCATGAGCAATTGACCAAGGAATTGGCTATTGATCAAGATTTGAGAGATTGAATTACGAAGGAATTGGAATTCGATCACTTAAGATTGCCAAGGAGATCAATGAATGCATTGATTGAGGAAGAGATGAAAATGAACTTGATCCAGAGAATGCAACATCTCCTAAGCCTAATGAATCCCCATTTTTAATCTTTCCCATTCTCTTTAATTTCTGCAATTTACTTTTATGAGCATCTTCCCCATTCCCATTTATAATTCTGCAATTTACTTTCTGTTATTTACTTTCAGCTCTTTACTTCCACCATTTAATTTCCTACAACTCTCAAACCAAATTCTGCTTCGCTCAACTAGAAAATTCCTCTAATTAAAGTTGCTTGACCAATCAATCCCTGTGGGATTCGACCTCACTCTATTGTGAGTTTTTACTTGACGACAATTCAGTATACTTGCCGAAGGAAAATTGTTGAGAGACAAGTTTCCGTGATATCAAGTTTATGGCGCCGTTGCCGGGGATTGATTTTGTATCAACAATGACTAAATTGGAGGATAACTAGATTGGACATCTTTCTTTTGTTTGATTTAAATTTCTGTTTAAGTTAATTACTTTCAGTTTTAGTTATTTTCCTCCCTTCTCCCCTACTCCTTTTTCTTAGTTATTTACCATTCAGTTCACTAACCCACTAACTATTTGATATATTACATCACTCACACTAACAGCAATTTTAACAAGAGTACTATCTGCATCTATTTCCTTGCTTGTGCCTTGTTGGTTGTATGACAGGGAGAAGAAGTGGGGCTTCAACTTCCTTTGATTCTGAACCTGAGAGGACCTTCCTTAGATTAATGAGGGAAGCAAGAGGAAAGAGAGTAGTTGGTGCTGAGGAAGAGGAGGAGTACTTTGAACTAGATATGGATGAAAACATGGAGAACCATCATGAAGAAGAGGCTCACAACCATGGCAGAGAAGGTCCAGCGAATCAGGCTGGACAAGAGAAAAGAGTTCTGGGTTCTTACATCAACCCAAACCCAGGAAACTGTGGAAGCAGCATCCAAAGGCCAACCATACATGCCAACAACTTTGAACTAAAGCCACAACTCATCACCTATGTTCAGAACAATTGTTCATTCGGAAGAGGTGTCCAAGAAGACCCCAATTAACATCTAACCACCTTTCTTAGGGTATGTGATACTGTGAAGTCTAATGGTGTTCATCCTGACACCTATAGACTACTTCTGTTCCCTTTCTCACTTAAGGACAAGGCATCTAAATGGATGGAATCCTTCCCAAAGGAGAGTTTAGCAACCTGGAAAGATGTGGTAAACAAATTCTTGGCAAGATTCTATCCTCCTCAACGGATCAACAGGCTGAGAGCTGAGGTGCAAACATTCAGGCAGCAGGATGGTGAGACTCTATATGAAGCATGGGAGAGGTTTAAAGACCTGACAAGAAGGTGTCCACCAGATATGTTCAATGAATGGGTGCAACTACACATTTTCTATGAAGGCCTCTCTTATGAATCAAAGAAGGCAGTAGACCATTCATCTGGGGGATCTCTGAACAAGAAGAAGACCATTGAAGAAGCCATAGATGTCATTGAGACTGTAGCGGAGAATGACTACTTCTATGCTTCTAAAAGAGGCAACACTGGAGGAGTGATGGAGCTAAACAATGTGGATGCACTGCTGGCCCAAAACAAGCTTATTACCAAGCAGCTGGCTGACCTCACCAAGAAGATGGAGAGGAACCAAGTGGCAGCAATCACCACCTCATCAGCAACCCAAGAGAGAGTGAATACTGAGGCAGAAGAGGAGCAAGAACAAGCCAACTACATTGGAAACTCACCCAGGCAGACCCATGATCCATACTCCAAAACCTACAACCCTGGATGGAGGAATCACCCAAACTTTGGGTAGGGAAATCAACAAGATCAAGGCCAGGATCAGAGACGACACAACTCTAACAACCATGCAGCTCACCAACATTCCACACAGAGATCATATCAGCACCACTTTAACAACACCTTTCCACATCCATACCAAAACCAAAATGACCTAACTCACCCATCCACTCTCAACTCACCATCATCTGAAGAAAGACTCTCCAAAATTGAGACTCTGATTGAAGGCATATGCAAAGAGATTCAAGATAATAAGGTATTCAAAGAGGAGGTGCGAGCTAGTATTAAGAACCAGGGGGACACCATCAAGAGGCTGGAATTTCAAGTGGGATACTTATCTGAAAAGATTCCCAAACCTACTGATAGCTTCCCAAGTGACACAGAGAAAAATCCGAGAGGTGAAGCAAAGAAAGTCTGATGGGAAGATTGCAAGATGGTTACTATAAGTAATAAGGAGACTGAGGAAAAGCAAAACAAGCCATTAGAACAACTTAGAGAGACATCAGCAGAGAAATAGGAAAAGGATCACCAAGAACCCAAAATTTCATAAAAAGAGCTGACACAGAAGGAGCTGCTGAAACTCTATGCACCTTTTCCCCAATTACTCAATGGTGCTGTAGAGAAGAGAATATACTCAAAGTTTCTTGACCTGTTTGCATCCCTCCATATAAACATACCATTCATCAAGGCTCTCCAACAAATGCCATCATACATTAAGTATATGAAGGAGCTGCTGACCAGGAAAAGCTCACTCAAGGGAGGACAAATAATAGTGATGAATAAGGAGTGCAGTGCTCTCATTCAACCAGAGTTGCCTATAAAAAGGAAGGACCCAGGGAGTTTTCACATCCCCTGTGCCATAGGAGAAACAATGTTTGATAAAGCACTCTGCGATTTGGGAGCAAGCATCAACTTAAATGCCTTTATCCCTTATGAAAAGGCTGCAGATCAATGAGATAATACCCACAGATGTAGTTATCAGGCTGGCTGACAAAACTCAAAAACAAGCAATAGGAGTGGTTGAAAATGTGCTGGTGAAGGTGGAAAAATACTTCCTTCCCACAGACTTTGTCATCTTGGACATGGAAGAAAGTCACACTCACCAAATCATATTGGGAAGACCTTTCATAGCTACAGCCAGAGCACTCATAGATGTGGAGCGAGGGAAGCTAATTTTGAGGATCCATGATGAACAACTCAGCTTCAATGTCTTCAAACTCTCACAAGAAACAGATCATAATGAGATACTGAGGGAGGAGGCAAGCACTGAAGCACAACCAACACCTCTGGGAAACTAATTGGTTGAAGAACAAGGCAATCAGCAGCTGTCACAGCTCAAGGAAAATAAGGAGGAACCTAAACCACTAGAGTCATATGAGACCAGCAACAAAATTCCCTTAGAAGAGGAGGTCACAAAGAGCAAGGCAACATCAAAAGGGACAAAGAAGAAGACACCAAGGAGGTGGAGGAACAAGAAGATCCCTACAGAGAACTTCTCTCCAGGGGATAAAGTGATCTCAGCCTACTTCCCAGATATTCCACCTCATCTCCCCACTATTCCATCTCAGTTACCCAAGGTCTTCACCATCAACAGAGTTCTTTCCTTAGAACATGTGGAGATCCTTGATGAAGCCAATGGATATAGGTCTACTGCAAGAGGGGAAGATCTGAAGCATTACCAACCACCATGACAAAGGCAAAACGTCAAGCTAGTGACGCTAAAGAAGCGCTTCATGGGAGGCAACCCATATTTTACATGCTTTTAAAAGTAGTTAATAATGCAAGGTTCATGGATTTCAAATCAACTTGACATGGACTTGAATGAATCATTGTGTGCAACATATAGTGAAGAACAAGTTTGGTGTTCAAGGCACACTAAGAGAACATCAATGTAACCCATATCATGTCACTCTTGGGGGCCTTGAACAAATCTTTTACACCACACGGAACAAGTTTGGTGTTGCCAATGTTGCACACATGGATGTTGAGTTAGTCAATTGGTTTGCTCTAATGAATAGCACTTAGTTAGTTAAAACAAAAACTTTAAAAAGTAGTTATTCTTTTAATTTTGCCGCCACTTTCCACACATATTTTTTTTAATCACAATTCTTTTATTTTGTAGGAGAAAAGAAAGGGGTATTGAAGTGGATTGAGTGGACAATTGAAAGGAGAAATTTCGGCCACTTCATGAAGGGGGAGTACACACTTGTCCTCAAGGGGAATACATTGGAAAATGTGGCCATACAACATTGGAAGAAGGATACTCTTGCAGACCGAACCAATTCCCTTTATAAAGTTGATGATCCTTGTCCCCTTCCCATGATAAACCCCATCCGTCCGTCACACAACAACTCCATCAATCCACACCTTCCATTCACTCACCACCTTTCTATATAAGTAATCCGTATTCCGTACCCCACCTTCACATTCCACTACCACTCTTCACACCTCTCCCTTTTCGGAACCAAGCACTTCCTACCCCATTAAAAACACTCTCACCAACTCCCTTCATTGCACCAAATCCTAATCAACCGAAGCCCATTCTCCACACCCTTTCTTTTCAAAAGTCACTCATGGCATCATCAAGCTCTAAAAGAAGAAAGGAAAAGGAGCCTATGGAGCAACGCCCTTTTGATGAAAAGATGTTCAGAACTTCTTATCATGCATTACAGTACGGATGGATGGTTGATAAAGAGATCGTCTATGAGCTGGGCTTTCAAGTCAAAAAAACTGAGTGTCCCGAAATCACAAAGAAGGTGGAAAAGAGAAGATGGGAGCTCCTCACTGATCCGGTCACTAGGGTAAATACAAATCTTGTAAGAGAATTTTATGCAAATGCTGTTCATTATGATAAGGCAGATGAGTCTTATACAAGTTTCGTAAAAGGAAAGACCGTGGATTTCAGTCCCATGAGTGTCATGAGAGCATTAAAGTTGCGGTCTATACCGTTTGAGGAAGAGAGCTATCATTCAAGAATTGATAACAGCCCAAATTATGACTAGATTGTGCGAGATATATGTGTACCAGGTGCTGACTGGGTGCGAGATACTGAAAGGAAACCCAAGTTTATTAAGAGAGGGGACCTCACTCCTGAAGCAAAGGGGTGGTTCGAAATTGTAAGGAGATCCATCCTCCCCGCAGGGAACAACTCAGAGGTAAATCTCAAAAGAGCCATAATGGTACACTGTATACTCAAAGGAGGAGAGATCAAGGTTCATGAACTCATAGCCCAAGGCATTAGGAAGAGGGCCAAAAATAGCGATTCTAGAGAAAAGTTAGGCTACCCCAGCACTATTTTCCAACTCTGCGACAAGGCTGGGGTGGTGTTTGAAGATGAAAACCCCGAGTGGATCAAAGAGGGCATTCCCATTACAGTCCGAAGGATGAATACTGTTGCATCCCCCTACCTCAACGGAGGCCAAGAAATAGGCCAGCCCATCAAGTAGTAGAAGGACAAGACCTAGAAGAGCAAGCCCCAGCCACCTTGAACATGCACCAATTACAAGAAGCCATTGATGGCTTATCTAGGCAATATTGGGAAAATCAAGAGGCACAGAAGGAGCTCCAGCTACAAATGATGAACCGCCAAGAAGAATCATTTTCTAGATGGACGAATCAACAAAGGGGAGTGGGAGAAGCAAATGATGGAGCAGCAATTGGAACAAGGAAAATAATGGGGTGAATCTTTCCACAAGATAGAACAAAGGCAAATTGAACAACAAGAATCTATCCAGAAGCTAATCAACATCCAAGCACATCAAGGTGCACACATACATGAGATGCATCGAAAACAAATAGAACAAGTAGAACTCTTTGACGAGCACAGGGCATTTTCTGAAGGGGTTTACATGAGCGAAAGTGGAAATCATGTAAACATGCTAGCAAGGCTTGGATACTTAGTTGGACAGCTACCTAATGTACATCCGGGAATCACAAAATATGACGAAGTGAAGGATGAGTTAGCACGAGAAGAAAGAGTAAGGGTGGAGAAGAGTCATGAATCGGTAAAGAAGGCACTTGAAGACTAGAAAAGAGCCAGACTAGCACAGATGCAAGGAAGGACAAGTAGACACAAAGAGGACAAGTAAGAGGAAGAGCATGGGCAACCCCATGAGTAAAAGGTGGTGGAGTCCCTCTTTGTTCCATCTTTTTCAAGCTTTAAATAAGGAAAATCATGTATGAAATAGAACATGTTCCATGGTAGTTTATAAATTTTCAATTCTGTCTTTAAGTTTTTCATTGCCTAGGTTTATGATTACTAGTCAAGTTGCCTGTTTACAATTCCATCCTGCTTATTGTGTTGCTTGTCTCCTTTTGAATCAAATAAAAAGAGAATGTTTGTTATCAAAGACCAGAGTGGAGTTCATATTGTGGAGTAAGTTCCTTAGTGTGTGATGTGGTCATAAGTTAGCTAAGTTGATTCACCAACAAGAGTGGGAAGACAACTATCTGTCCTGAATCATATGCTTGAAACACATAGGGGTGTCTTAACACCTAGCACCTTGAACCAACTGGTTCGGGAGTGCTGGCTGAAAGCTTATCTTAAAGAGTCGCCCCTCACAGAGCACTTAGCCTAAGAACACAAATAAGCCCTAAAAACAATAAAAGGATCAATGAATAAGAGTCTCATAGGATGCAATCAAGTGAGTATTCCAGGACATGATAAAGGTCTGAAAGCCAGTGAAGGAATGAACCTAAGTTGCTATGCATGAAACCACCATAAAACCAAGGATATGACCTCCACAATAATGACTCATTCCTCTTGGCATTCCATTCATCATTCTCTTGTTCCAGTACTTGCTTAGGGACAAGCAAGCTTTAAGTTTGTTGTTGTGATGCCAGGGCATTTTGGCCAGTTTCACTGACCTTTTCTTTACTGTTTCAGGACAGTTTCATGCATTTTCTTAGGTAATAAGCAAGTTTTGGATAGAATTTCACTTACATCTTGATTTAAGCATACATTGTGCACTTTACATGATTTCATGAGAATTTTACATGAATTAGATGATAATTTGGATGATGCATGTCTCATGATGTGGATTAGAACTTTGATGCACTTTATTGCTTGATTTCAGGACAAAGGAAGCAAGAAAGAACCATGTTAGCAGCCACGTTAGTCTAACTAACGTGACTACTAACGTGGAATGGGAGCTAGCTTGCAACGTTAATGAGAAAAGTAATCGCCAATAACACCCTCGAAGCCATCATAGCCCACGTTAAGAGTCACGTTAACTAAGCTAACGTGAACTCTAACGTGGAGGAAAGAAAGTGGAGACAACGTTAGTGACACTCACCTTTGCCACAAACGTTGGACCAAGCTCATAATGGCCACGTTAGCCTCCACGTTAACTTAGTTAACGTGGAATCTAACGTTGGGAAGCAAAAGAGTGGCCAACGTTAGTGACACTCATCATTGTCACTAACGTTGGGCTAAGCCACCTTGAGCTACGTTAACTCCCACGTTAACTTAGTTAACGTGGAAGCTAACGTAGAGAAATCAAACAATCGCCAACGTTAGTGACAATCACCTTTGTCACTAACGTTGGAGATGGCTATCATTACCACGTTAGAAGCCACGTTAACTTAGTTAACGTGGACTCTAATGTGGGAAGTAGGGGCACCTTGGAACGTTAGTGACAAAGGTAAGTGTCACTAACGTTCTCGAAGAATTGGCAAGCCTATGTTAAGAGCCACGTTAACTAAGTTAACGTGAACTCTAACGTAGGGAGGGAGGACTCTCAACGTTATTGGAAAAGATGAGTCCCAATAACGTGTGTGAAGGACCAAGAGGCAACGTTGGTGGTCACGTTGGTGCCACTAACGTTGAAGTTAACGTGGATCATCCCTGGGTGAAGAACGTTAGTGAAAAAGGTGATTGTCACTAACGTTCTCAAACCCACACTCTCACTTAACGTTAACGCCACTAATGTCCTGAGCTAAAGACCCTTCCTACTTCACACTTTCTCTCTGCAAGTAAAGCTAAGCCCACTGAAGAGTATAACTACTTCAAACTCAAGATCCAAAGGCCCATATCCAAGACTTGAAGAACCAACTAGAAGATCAGAAGAGTAGTATATATAGGGGTAGTTTTAAATTAGAAAGCAGCTTTTTGGGGGATGGGAAATTGAGAACTACTCTCTGTATAATTTACTTTATCTGCACTTTTAGTTCTAGTTTTCATGATGTATTCTCCATCTTTGTTTTCCATTTCCAGAGCTATGAACAACCTAACCCCTTTCATTGGTTTAGGGAGCTCTGTTGTAATTTGATAGATCAATACTAATTTTCATTACTCTTCTTCTATCTTTTCTCTTGATTTTACTAGAAAGCTTTCAATCTTCATCAAATTGGGTAGTTATCTTGGAAAAGAAGCTATTCATACTTGGATCTCTTCTGAACCTTGGAAGAGAAATGAGGAGATCATGCTAGAAATGCTTTCTCACGTTGGACCAAATTGGGTTTGGTTGGGTATGGTGACTATAATCCTACCAACACTTGATTTGGGAATGCATGTGGTAAAATCAGTGACCATACTTCATCTCTTCTCATGAGCAATTGACCAAGGAATTGGCTATTGATCAAGATTTGAGAGATTGAATTACTAAGGAATTGGAATTTGATCACTTAAGATTGCCAAGGAGATCAATGAATGCATTGATTGAGGAAGAGATGAAAATGAACTTGATCCGGAGAATGCAACATCTCCTAAGCCCAATGAATCCCCATTTCTGATCTTACCCATTCTCTTTAATTTCTGCAATTTACTTTTACGAGCATCTTCCCCATTCCCATTTACAATTCTGCAATTTACTTTCCGTCATTTACTTTCAGCTCTTTACTTCCAGCATTTACATTTTCTGCTCTTTACTTTCCCGCCATTTAATTTCCTGCAACTCTCAAACCAAATTCTGCTTTGCTCAACTAGAACATTCCTCTAATTAAAGTTGCTTGACCAATCAATCCCTGTGGGATTCGGCCTCACTCTATTGTGAGTTTTTACTTGACGACAATTCGGTATACTTGCCGAAGGAAAATTGTTGAGAGACAAGTTTCCGTGATATCAACAAGGTCCTCCATATGAAATTTGGAGACACAAGTGGGCCAACTGAGTAAGAAAATCACTGAAACACCCCCTAGTACTCTCCCAAGCAATACAGAAGAGAATCCAAAGAGAGAATGCAAGGCCATTGATATAACAATCATGGCCGAACCCACAAAAGAGGAAGAGGACGTGAATCCCAGTGAGGAAGACCTCCTGGGACGTCCAGTGATCAACAAGGAGTTTCCCTTTGAGGAACCAAAGGACTCTGAGGCTCATCTGGAGACCATAGAGATCCCATTAAACCTCCTGATGCCATTCATAAGCTCTGATGAATATTCTTCTTCTGAAGAGAATGAGGATGTTACGGAAGAGCAAGTTGCCAAGTACCTTGGCGCAATCATGAAGCTAAATGCCAAATTATTTGGTAATGAGACTTGGGAAGATGAACCTCCCTTGCTCATCAATGAACTAAGTGATCTGGATCAACTGACATTACCTCAGAAGAAATAGGATCCTGGAAAGTTCTTAATACCTTTTACCATAGGCACCATGACCTTTGAAAAGGCTCTGTGTGACCTTGGGTCAGGGATAAACCTCATGCCACTCTCTGTAATGGAGAAACTGGGAATCTTTGAGGTGCAAGCTGCCAAAATCTCATTAGAAATGGCAGACAACTCAAGAAAACAGGCTTATGGACAAGTAGAGGACGTGCTAGTAAAGGTTGAAGGCCTTTACATCCCTGCTGATTTCATAATCCTAGACACTGGGAAGGATGAGGATGAATCCATCATCCTTGGAAAAAATTTCCTAGCCACAGTAGGAGCTGTGATAGATGTTAACAAAGGAGAATTAATCCTTCAATTGAAGGGGGACTACCTTGTGTTTAAGGCCCAAGGCTATCCTTCTGTAACAATGGAGAGGAAGCATGAAAAGCTTCTCTCCCTGCAGAATCAACCAAAGCCCCCACAGTCAAACTCTAAGTTTGGTGTTGAATCCCCACATCCAAACTCTAAGTTTGGTGTTGGGAGTCTATAAAATTGACCTGATCACCTGTGTGGCTCTGTGAGAGCCCACTGTCAAGCTATCGACATTAAAGAAGCGCTTGTTGGGAGGCAACCCAATTTTTATTTATTTAATTCTAATTTTATTTTTATTTTTCTTTTATATTTTATTAGGTTCATGATCATGTGGAGTCACAAAATAAATACAAAAATTAAAAACATAATCAAAAACAGCAGAAGAAAAATCACACCCTGGAGGAAGGACTTATTGGCGTTTAAACGCCAGTAAGGAGCATCTGGCTGGCGTTCAACGACAGAACAGAGCATGGATCTGGTGTTGAACGCCAGAAACAAGCAACATCCTGGCGTTTAAATGCCAGGAATACACCCTGAGAAGAGCTGGCGCTGAACGCCAAAAACAAGCATGAAGCTGGCGTTCAACGCCAGAAACATGCTGCACATGGGCGTTGAACGCCCAGAACAAGCATCAATTCGGCGTTTAAATGCCAGAATTGCATGCAAAGGCGTTTTACATGCCTAATTGGTGCAGGGATGTAAATCCTTGACACCTCAGGATCTGTGGACCCCACAGGATCAATTCAGGATTTGTGGACCCCACAGGATTCCTACCTACCTCCACTCATACTCTCCCCTCTTCTCATTCATCCTCTCTTCCTAATAAACACCCTTCCCTAAAACCCTTCACCAATCACCTCAATCTCTCTTCCCTATTACCACCTACCAC
>NC_029794.2:55360284-55369639 GCF_000816755.2 Arachis ipaensis
ATTTATCTTTTGAAAGAAATAATATATATATATATATATAAAGAAAAAAAAGAAAAAGAAAAGAAAAGAAAAGAAATGATAATAAGAATGTAAATAAAGGATGCTTATGTGGTTGAATTGGAAAGAAAATGCATGAGTGGATGTGAGATAGGAGAAGAATGGGAAGTTAGGTTGTTCTCTTTTGTGTAAATGGGTTAACATAGGATTAGGTGGGATACTTGAGCTAATCAAAGATCCAATCTATTAGCTCGCTTTACTATATTAATCATTTGTTTTATTCATGTTTTCTCCCAATTCCATGCTTTTCTTCCACTCTTATCAAGCCATTCCAACCTATTACACCTGAAATCACTCATCAAAACTATCAAGGTATCGAATGCAATAAAAGTAATTAAATTAAGCACAAAATAGCATGTTTTCACAATTGAGCTCAATTTAGAGAGAAAACACAAAAGTATGTTATTTGGATGAATAAATGTGGGTTTATATGATGAAATCCACTCAAATTAAACCAAAATATATCGTCAAATATGGATTTATCAATGTCCATTCCACCTTGTGTAAGGATTGTTAATTGATTTGGTTTCCACTAACACTAAGCCTTCCATTAATTGAGTTGGTAAGGACTTGTGGATTGAGATCAATTATGCCCTTTTGACTAATTCTCGATGTTAGAATTGACTAATTGGGATTAATTCCACACAATTACTATGTTTGTGGTCCATAACTAGGATAGGAATTCCTAATTCCTGAATTCCTACCAAGTGTCCTTTTTGCCATTTAATTTCCTTTTCATTGCTTTTACTTGCTTTCCATTTAATTAATTGTCATTTTAATTTCTTGTCTCTTATAATAAAAAATCCTCAAATTTCCCCATAGCTAATAATAAGAGCATTTCATTGCAACTCCTAGGGAAGACGACCCGAGAGTCTAAATACTCTCGGTTAATTTGATTTAAATTGTGACTATCTTTATAATTTAAAATTTGATTGGGAGTTGATTGTTGATTTAGACTAGCAACGAAGGAATTCTATTTTCTAAAAATCTAGATCAACAATAAATTCCTTATCTATCAGCGTTCCATTGATTAGATTTGAAAACTTGTTTTTGAACTTACTTGAAGTATTCTTATGGAACATAGAAAAGAGCTTGAACAAAGTACCTACTGAGATTTGAGCTTAAATGGATGGTTGCACATTTTCAACCACAAATTTTGTTCTTGTGTGTTATACTCCTTTCATGATTGTAATCTTAAATTTGCTTGAATCTTTAGGTCTTATATTTGATGTTTTGAATGCATTTAGTATGATTGAGGCCTTTATTGAATTGAACTCACTAACCCATATGGCCAAACCTTACATTCACCTTTGTAAACCACTTTTGAGCCTTTAATTCCCCTTTTATTCTAATTTTAAGCACATCCTTTGTCCTAAGCGAAAAACCATTATTGTCCATAAATTGTATCTTTGATTAGCCTGGGTTTCAAGAGTGTGTGTTAATTAAGTACGGGAGAATTTGTGGAAAAATATTGGTAGTTAGTTTTCTTTGGGTATTCATTGAGAAAATTTGGAAAAATGGGTAAACACTCATGCATTCATTACTTGAAACATATATATCTCTTTTTGTTGATAAAAGAAAAATGTTGGTGTACATATTTTCTTTAAAAAAAGAGAAAGAAAAAGAAATGAAATGACAATAAAAATGTAAATAAAGGATGTATATGTGTGTGAATTGGAAAGTAGATGCATGAGTGAGTGTGAGAAAAAGAATTGAATGGGAAGTTAGGTTGTTCTCTTTAATGTACATAGGTTGATATAGGATTAGGTGGGATACTTGAGCTAATCAAAGATCTAATCTATTAGCCCACTTAACCATATTAATCCTACCTGATGAGCGGATAATTTATACGCTTTTTGGCATTGTTTTTAGTATGTTTTTAGTAAGATCTAGTTACTTTTAGGGATGTTTTCATTAAATTTTATGTTAAATCCACATTTCTAGACTTTACTATGAGTTTGTGTGTTTTTCTGTGATTTCAGGTATTTTCTGGCTGAAATTGAGGGACTTGAGCCAAAATCAGATTCAGAGGTTGAAGAAGGACTGCTGATGCTGTTGGATTCTGACCTCCCTGCACTCAAAATGGATTTTCTGGAGCTACAGAACTCAAAATGGCGCGCTTCAATTACGTTGGAAAGTAGACATCCAGGGCTTTCCAGCAATGTATAATAGTCCATACTTTGCCCAAGTTTAGACGACGCAAACTGGCATTCAACGCCAGCTCTCTACCCAATTCTGGCGTCCAGCGCCGGAAACAAGTTGCAAAGTGGAGTTCAACGCCCAAACTGGCACAAAAGCTGGCGTTCAACTCCAGAAAGAGCCTCTGCACGTGTAACACTCAAGCTCAGCCCAAGCACACACCAAGTGGGCCTCGGAAGTGGATTTATGCATCAATTACTTACTTCTGTAAACCCTAGTAGCTAGTTTATTATAAATAGGACATTTTACTATTGTATTTGACATCTTTAGAATCATCTTTTGATCATTTTTAGATCTCTAGACCTCCATGGGAGGCTGGCCATTCGGCCATGCTTACCCTTTATTCACTTATGTATTTTCATACGGTAGAGTTTCTACACTCCATAGATTAAGGTGTGGAGCTCTGCTGTTCCTCAAAGATTAATGCAAAGTACTACTGTTTTTCTATTCAATTCAACTTATTCCGTTTCTAAGTTATTCATTCGCACTTCAACCTGAATGTGATGAACGTGACAATCATCATCATTCCCTATGAACGCGTGCCTGACAACCACTTCCGTTCTACATTAGATTGAATGAGTATCTCTTAGATCTCTTAATCAGAATCTTCGTGGTATAAGCTAGATTGATGGCGGTATTCATGAGAGTCCGGAAAGCCTAAACCTTGTCCGTGGTATTCCGAGTAGGACTCTGGGAATGAATGACTGTGACGTACTCAAAACTCGTGAGTGCTGGGCGTAGTGACAGACGCAAAAGAATAGTAAATCCTATTCCAGTATGATCGAGAACCTCCAAGATGTTTAGCCATGCAGTGACAGCGCATCAGACCATTTTCACAGAGAGGAATAGGATGCAACCAACGACAAGGGTGATGCCTCCAGACGATTAGCCGTGCTGTGACAGAGCATTTGGACCATTTTCCCGAGAGAGATCGAAAGTAGCCATTGGCACCGGTGACATCCTTACATAAAGCCAGCCATAGAAAGGAGTAAGATTGATTGGATGAAGACAGCAGGAAAGCAGAGGTTCAGAGGAACGAAAGCATCTCTACACGCTTATCTGAAATTCTCACCAATGATTTACATAAGTATTTCTATCCTTATTTTATTAATTAATTTCGAAAACCCCATTACTATTTTATATCCGCCTGACTGAGATTTACAAGATGACCATAGCTTGCTTCATACCAACAATCTCCGTGGGATTCGACCCTTACTCACGTAAGGTATTACTTGAACGACCCAGTGCACTTGCTAGTTAGTTGTGCGAAGTTGTGAACCATGGTATTGGCATCATGTTTTTGGTGCCATTGCCAGGGAAAGAAAGAGCAATGAATTTTACATAATCAAAGTGTAATCACAATTTCTGCGCACCAAGTTTTTGGCGCCGTTGCCGGGGATTGTTCGAGTTTGGACAACTGACGGTTCATCTTGTTGCTCAGATTAGGTAATTTTCTTTTTGTTTTATTTTCAAAAATTTTTCAAAAACCTTTCAAAAATTTCTCCTTTGTTTTCGAAAAAAAAATAAAAATGTTTTCAAAAATATTATTTCTTCTTCAGAATTTTTAAGAATGAAACATGTTGAATCCTATATGGCTGTAAAGCCATACCCAAACTGCTTTGGGATTGGTCTTCAACTAATCACCTCAATGGATGTAATTTACATACTAAAGCTTGGCTGGCTTTTAAGCCATACCTGACCCTTTGATTGGAGCTTTAGACTAAAGAGCATAAGATTCCTGGAATTCATATTAAAAATTTTGGAATCCTTATTTTTCTTTTTCAAAATGATTTTCGAAAAAATTAAAAGAAAATACAAAAAAAAATTCATAAAATCATAAAAATAAAAAATATTGTGTTTCTTGTTTGAGTCATGTATCATGTTATAAGTTTGGTGTCAATTGCATATTCATATTGCATTTTTCGAAAATTCATGCATTCATAGTGTTCTTCATGATCTTCAAGTTGTTCTTGGTAAGTCTTCTTGTTTGATCTTTGCATTTGCATGTTTTGTGTCTTTTCTTGTTTTTCATATGCATTCTTGAATTCTTAGTGTCTAAGCATTAAAGAATTCTAAGTTTGGTGTCTTGCATGTTTTCTTTGCATTAAAAATTTTTCAAAAATGTGTTCTTGATGTTCATCATGATCTTCATAGTGTTCTTGGTGTTCATCTTGACATTCATAGCATTCTTGCATGCATTCATTGTTTTGATCTAAAAATTCCATGCATTGAGCATTTTTAGTGTTTTTCTCTCTCATCATTAAAAATTCAAAAATCAAAAAAATATCTTCCCCTTTTTCTCTCTTAAAAATTTGAAAATTTGAGTTGACTTTTTAAAAAATTTTTAAAAATTCAATTGTTTTTATGAGTCAAATCAAATTTTCATTTTAAAAATCTTCTCTTTTTCAAAATCTTTTTCAAAAATCAAATCTTTTTCATTTTTTTTAGTTATTTTCGAAAATTTTAGAAAATATTTTTCAAAAACCTTTTTCTTATCTTTATCACCTAAATTTCAAAAATAACATCGTCAATTAATGTTTTGATTCAAAAATTTCAAGTTTGTTACTTACTTGTTAAGAAAGATTCAAACTTTAAGTTCTAGAATCATATCTTATGATTTCTTGTGAATCAAGTCATTAATTGTGATTTTAAAATTCAAATCTTTCTCAAAAACTAATTTCTATCATATCTTTTCAAAAATATCTTCTTATCTTATCTTTTTCAAAAAATTGATTTCAAAATATCTTTTCTAACTTCTTAACTTCTTATCTTTTCAAAATTTGTTTCAACTAACTAACTAACTTTTTGTTTGTTTCTTATCTTTTTCAAAACTACCTAACTAACTCTCTCCTCTAATTTTCGAAAATATCTTCCCTCTTCTTCAAAAATTCTTTTTAATTAACTAATTATTTTAATTTTTGATTTTTTATTTTCGAAAATTACTAACCTTTTTCAAAAACTATTTTCAAAAATCACTAACTCTTTTTCAAAAATTATTTTCGAAATTTTCCCTCTCTCATCTTATTCTATTTATTTATTCCTCTACTAACATCTCTCCCTCACCCACCAAACACCCGAACCCTCTCTCTCTCTCTTTCTGAGTTCAGATTTTTCTCTTCTTCTTTTCTTCTACTAACAATATGGAACCTTTTTACTGTGACATAGAGGATTCCTCTTCTTTTCTTGTTTTCTTCTCTTTCTTATGAGCAGGAACAAGGAAAAAGGCATTCTTGTTGAAGCTGATCCAGAACCTGAAAGGACTCTGAAGAGAAAACTAAGGAAGCTTGGGAAAGATACAAGCAGCTGACCAAAAAGTGTCCTTCTGACATGCTTTCAGAATGGACCATCCTGGATATATTCTTTGATGGTTTATCTGAGCTATCAAAGATGTCATTGGATACTTCTGCAGGTGGATCCATTCACCTAAAGAAAACGCCTGCAGAAGCTCAAGAACTCATTGACATGGTTGCTAATAACTAGTTCATGTACACTTCTGAGAGGAACCCTGTGAGTACTGGGATGCCTATGAAGAAGGTATTTCTTGAAATTGATACTCTGAATGCCATATTGGCTCAGAACAAAATATTGACTCAGCAAGTCAATATGATTTCTCAAAGTCTGAATGGAATGCAAGCTGCATCCAACAGTACTCAAAAGTCATCTTCTGAACAAGAAGCTTATGATCCTGAGAACCCTGCAATAGCAGAGGTAAATTACATGGGTGAACCTTATGAAAACACCTATAATCCATCATGGAGAAATCATCCAAATTTCTCATGGAAGGATCAAAAGCCTTAACAAGGCTTTAATAATGGTAGAAGAAACAGGTTTAGCAATAGCAAGCCTTTTCCATCATCCACTCAGTAACAGATAGAGAATTCTGAGCATAATCCATCTAGCTTAGCAAATCTAGTCTCTGATCTATCTAAGGCCACTGTGAGTTTCATGAATGAAACAAGATCCTCCATCAGAAATTTGGAAGCACAAGTGGGCCAGCTGAGTAAAAGGATCACTGAAATCCCTCCTAGTACTCTCCCAAGCAATACAGAAGAAAATTCCAAAAGGAGAGTGCAAGGCCATTGACATAACCAAAATGGCCGAACCCAAAGAGGGAGAGGAGGACGTGAATCCCACGGGGGAAGACCTCCTGGGACGTCCAGTGATCAATAAGGAGTTTCCCTCTGAGGAACCAAAGGAATCTAAGACTCATCTAGAGACCATAGAGATTCCATTGAACCTCCTTATGCCATTCATGAGCTCTGATGAGTATTCCTCTTCTGAAGAGAATGAGGATGTCACTGAAGAGCAAACTACCAAGTTTCTTGGTGCAATCATGAAGTTGAATGCCAAATTATTTGGTATTGAAACTTGGGAAGATGAACCTCCCTTGTTCACCAATGAACTAAGTGATCTGGATCAACTGACATTGCCTCAGAAAAGACAAGATCCTGGAAAGTTCATAATACCTTGTACCATAGGCACCATGATCTTTAAGGCTCTGTGTGACCTTGGTTCAGGAATAAACCTCATGCCTCTCTCTGTAATAGAGAAACTGGGAATCTATGGGGTGCAAGCTGCTAAAATCTCATTAGAGATGGCAGACAATTCAAGAAAACAGGCTTATGGACAAGTAGAGGACGTGTTGGTAAAGGTTGAAGGCCTTTACATCCCTACTGATTTCATAGTCTTGGATACTGGAAAGGAAGATGATGAATCCATCATCCTAGGAAGACCTTTCCTAGCCACAGCAAGAGCTGTGATTGATGTGGACAGAGGAGAATTGATCCTTCAATTAAATAAGGATAACCTTGTGTTTACAACTCAAGGATCTCTCTCTGCATCCATAGAGAGGAAGCATAAAAAGCTTCTCTCAAAGCAGAGTCAACCAAAGCCCCCACAGTCAAACTCTAAGTTTGGTGTTGGGAGGCCACAACCAAACTCTAAGTTTGGTGTTGAACTCCCATATCCAAACTCTAAGTTTGGTGTTGGAGAGTCTCAACAATGCTCTGAACATCTGTGAGGCTCCATGAGAGCCCACTGTCAAGCTGTTGACATTAAAGAAGCGCTTGTTGGGAGGCAACCCAATTTTTATTTATCTAACTATATTTTTCTTAGTTATATGTCTTTATAGGTTCATGATCATGTGGAGTCACAAAATAAATATAAAAATTGAAAACGGAATCAAAAACAGCAAAAGAAAAATCACACCCTGGAGGAAGCACCTGCCTAGCGTTCAACGCCAGAACAGAGCATGGTTCTGGCGCTGAACGCCCAAAATGGGCAGTGTCTGGGCGTTGAACGCCCAAAATGGGCATCATCTGGGCGCTGAATGCCAGAATTGCACCCTGGAGAGGAGCTGGCGCTGAACGCCCAGAACAAGCATGGTTCTGGCGTTCAACGCCAGAAATGGGCAACAAATGGGCGTTGAACGCCCAAAATGGGCACCAACCTGGCGCTGAACGCCCAGAGTTGTGTGCAAGGGCATTTTACATGCCTAATTTGGTACAAGGTTGTAAATCCTTGAACACCTCAGGATCTGTGGACCCTACAGGATCATCTCAGGATCTGTGGACCCCACAGGATCCCCACCTACTTCCACTCACTCTCTTCTCCCTTCTCAATCATCCTCCATTCCCAATAAACACTCTTCCCCAAAACCCTTCACCTATCACCTCCATCTCTCTTCCCTATTAACCCTTCACCACTCACATCCATCCACTCTTCCCCATAAACCTACCTCATAAAATCCACCTACCTTCAAAATTCAAAATCAATTTCCCACCCAAACCCACCCTAAATGACCGAACTTAACCCCCCTCCCTTCCCTATAAAGAGCCTTCCATTCTTCTTCATTTTCACACAACACAACCTTTTCTTCTCTTCTTGGCCGAAACACACCTCCCCCCTCTTCTCCATATTTTCTTCTTCTTCTTCATCTATTCTTTCTTCTCTTGCTCGAGGGCGAGCAATATTCTAAGTTTGGTGTGGTAAAGCATAAACTTTTTGTTTTTCCATTACCATTGATGGCACCTAAGACCGGAGAATCCTCTAGAAAAGGGAAAGGGAAGACAAAAGCTTCCACCTCCGAGTCATGGAAGATGGAAAGGTTCATCTCCAAAGCCCATCAAGACCACTTCTATGATATTGTGGCCAAGAAGAAGGTGATCCCCGAGGTCCCTTTCAAACTCAAAAAAATGAGTATCCAAAGATCCGACATGAAATTCAAAGAAGAGGTTGGGAAGTTCTAACAAATCCCATCCAACAAGTCGGCATCCTAATGGTTCAAGAGTTGTTTGCCAATGCATGTTACAATGGTTCGGGGGAAATACTTAGATTTTAGTCCAGAAAATGTGAGGTTGGCATTTAACTTGCCAAACATGGAAGAGAACGCACGCCCCTATACAAGGAGAGTCAACTTTGATCAAAGGTTGGACCAAGTCCTCATGGACATATGTGTAGAAGGAGCTCAATGGAAGATTGACTCAAAAGGCAAACCGGTTCAACTAAGAAGACTGGACCTTAAGCCTGTAGCTAGAGGATGGTTGGAGTTCATTCAACGCTCAATCATTCCCACTAGCAACCGGTCTGAAGTTACTATAGACTGGGCTATCATGATCCATAGCATCATGATTGGAGAAGAGGTGGAGGTTCATGAGATTATACCTCAAGAACTCTACAAGGTGGGTGACAAGTCCTCCACCTTGGCAAGGCTAGCTTTCCCTCATCTTATTTGCCATCTATGTTACTCAGCTGGAGCCTTCATAGAAGGAGACATTCCCATTGAGGAAGAGAAGCCCATCACTAAGAAAAAGATGGAGCAAGCAAGAGAGCCCATTCATGGAGCTCAAGAGGCGTATGAAGCTCATCACCATGAGATCCCGGAGATGCCTCAAATGCATTTTCCTCCACAAAACTATTGGGAGCAAATCAACACCTCCCTAGGAGAACTGAGTTCCAACATGGGACAACTAAGGGTGGAACATCAAGAGCACTCCATCATCCTTCATGAAATTAGAGAAGATCAAAAAGTAATGAGGGAGGAACAACAAAGAAAAGGAAGAGACATAGAAGAGCTCAAGGACATCATTGGTTCCTCAAG
>NC_029794.2:55369890-55375075 GCF_000816755.2 Arachis ipaensis
ATGTTTGTGTCTTCATTACATGATCATTAGTAGTTAGTAACTTTGTCTTAAAGTTATGAATGTCCTATGAATCCATCACCTCTCTTAAATGAAAAATGTTTTAATTCAAAAGAACAAGAAGTACATGAGTTTTGAATTTATCCTTGAACTTAGCTTAATTATATTGATGTGGTGACAATGCTTATTGTTTTCTGAATGTATGCTTGAACAGTGCATATGTCTTTTGAAGTTGTTGTTTAAGAATGTTAAATATGTTGGCTCTTGAAAGAATGATGACAAGGAGACATGTTATTTGATAATCTGAAAAATCATAAAAATGATTCTTGAAGCAAGAAAAAGCAGCAAAGAACAAAGCTTGCAGAAAAAAAAATAGGCAAAAAAAAATAGAAAGAAAAAGAAAAGCAAGCAGAAAAAGCCAGTAACCCTTAAAACCAAAAGGCAAGGGCAAATAAAAAGGATCCCAAGGCTTTGAGCATCAGTGGATAGGAGGGCCTAAAGGAATAAAATCCTAGCCTAAGCGGCTAAACCAAGCTCTCCCTAACCATGTGCTTGTGGCGTGAAGGTATCAAGTGAAAACTTGAGACTGAGCGGTTAAAGTCAAGGTCCAAAGCAAAAAAAAAAATAGTGTGCTTAAGAACCCTGGACACCTCTAATTGGGGACTTTAGCAAAGCTGAGTCACAATCTGAAAAGGTTCACCCAGTTATATGATTTTCAGTTGCTTGGGGACAAGCAACAATTTAAGTTTGGTGTTGTGATGAGCGGATAATTTATACGCTTTTTGGCATTGTTTTTAGTATATTTTTAGTAGGATCTAGTTACTTTTAGGGATGTTTTCATTATTTTTTATGTTAAATCCACATTTCTGGACTTTACTATGAGTTTGTGTATTTTTCTATGATTTCAGGTATTTTCTGGCTGAAATTGAGGGACTTGAGCGAAAATCAGATTCAGAGGTTGAAGAAGGACTGCTGATGCTGTTGGATTCTGACCTCCCTGCACTCAAAATGGATTTTCTAGAGCTACAGAACTCAAAATGGCGCGCGTCCAATTGCGTTGGAAAGTAGACATCCAGGGCATTCCAGCGATGTATAATAGTCCATACTTTGCCCAAGTTTAGACGATGAAAACTAGCGTTCAACGCCAGCTCTCTACCTAATTCTGGCGTCCAGCGCCTGAAACAAGTTGCAAAGTGGAGTTCAACGCCCAAACTGGCACAAAAGCTGGCGTTCAACTCCAGAAAGAGCCTCTGCACGTGTAACACTCAAGCTCAGCCCAAGCACACACCAAGTGGTCCCCGGAAGTGGATTTATGCATCAATTACTTACTTTTGTAAACCCTAGTAGCTAGTTTATTATAAAAAGGACATTTTACTATTGTATTTGACATCTTTGGAATCATCTTTTGATCATTTTTAGATCTCTAGACCTCCATGGGAGGCTGGCCATTCGGGCATGCTTACCCTTTATTCACTTATGTATTTTCATATGGTAGAGTTTCTACACTCCATAGATTAAGGTGTGGAGCTCTGCTGTTCCTCAAAGATTAATGCAAAGTACTACTGTTTTTCTATTCAATTCAACTTATTCCGCTTCTAAGATATTCATTCGCACTTCAACCTGAATGTGATGAACGTGACAATCATCATCATTCCCTATGAACACGTGCCTGAAAACCACTTCCGTTCTACATTAGATTGAATGAGTATCTCTTAGATCTCTTAATTAGAATCTTCGTGGTATAAGCTAGATTGATGGCGGAATTCATGAGAGTCCGGAAAGTCTAAACTTTGTCCGTGGTATTCCGAGTAGGACTCTGGGATTGAATGACTGTGACGTACTCAAAACTCGTGAGTGCTGGGCGTAGTGACAGACGCAAAAGGATAGTAAATCCTATTCTAGTATGATCGAGAACCTCCAAGATGATTAGCCATGCAGTGACAGCGCATCGGACCATTTTCACAGAGAGGAATAGGATGCAACCAACGACAAGGGTGATGCCTCCAGACGATTAGCCGTGCTGTGACAGAGCATTTGGACCATTTTCTCGAGAGAGATCGAAAGTAGCCATTGGCACCGGTGACATCCTTACATAAAGCCAGCCATAGAAAGGAGTAAGATTGATTGGATGAAGACAGCAGGAAAGCAGAGGTTCAGAGGAACGAAAGCATCTCTACACGCTTATCTGAAATTCTCACCAATGATTTACATAAGTATTTCTATCCTTATTTAATTAATTAATTTCGAAAACCCCATTACTATTTTATATCCGCCTGACTGAGATTTACGTGACCATAGCTTGCTTCATACCAACAATCTCCGTGGGATTCGACCCTTACTCACGTAAGGTATTACTTGGACGACCCAGTGCACTTGCTGGTTTGTTGTGCGAAGTTGTGAACCATGGTATTGGCATCATGTTTTTGGTGCCATTGCCAGGGAAAGAAAGAGCAATGATTTTTACATAATCAAAGTGTAATCACAATTTCTGCGCACCACTACCCTTACTACCCTAGCCCCATTACAACCCTCCAAAGACCTCATGATATTCACATTCATTCATCAAGTATTAGTTGATTGTTAGATGACTTGCAAATCTTTGAAAAACATGATTAAAAGAGGATTGAGTGATTAAGCCCTAAACATTGTGCGACTAGAGTGTATACACATCCGGTGAGGGGTTCGATCGCTTAATTCTATGATTTCATCTCTCATATTGTGTCTTCTTGAAAGTTGTTGAAAGTAATTTTTGAAAACTTCAAATCAATTCTTTTAACATTGGTCATGTTACTATGTTTTCTCACCTTGGCCCTAAGACATGTTTTGGATTGATTGAGATTCTATTGTTTGTTTTTGCCAAACTCAATATGAGCCATAGTATAGATATAGATAGATAGCATTTAGTATAATTGCATGCATATAAGTAGTTGCATTTAATAAATTGCTTCCCTCCTTATCCTTCTCCTTTGATTGTGATTAGCATGAGGACATGCTATTGTTTGAGTGTGGGGAATTGATGAATCCATATTTGACGATATATTTTGGTTTGATTTGAGCGAATTTCATACCTTAAACCCACATTTATTCATCCAAATGGCATACTTTTATGTTCTCTCCCTTAATTGAGCCTAATTGTGAAAATATACTCTTTTGTGCTTAATTTAATCAATTTTATTCTATTTACATTCCATTCGATACCTTGATGTTATTTGTGAGTAATTTCAGATCTAGAAGGTAGGAATGGCTTGGTAAAGAAGGCAGAAGAGCATGCAAGAGGGAGAAAACATGAAGAAAACAAAGGAGAAGCACACATTGGAGTGTGCGTGCACACAACCCACTGTGCGTACGCACAAGAATCACAAAGCCACGTGTGCGTACGCACAATATCCTGTGTGTGCATACAAGAAGAAAATCAGTATGTGTGCGTACGCACATACTTGTGCGTACGCATAAGTCCCGGCACGTGACTCACTTAATGTAAATCGCTGGAGGCGATTTCTGGGCCGCCAGAGCCTAGTTTTGGGACTTTCTGAAGCTGATTCTTGCTATATCAAAGGGGACCTCACTCCATGTGAAAAGGGGAAAATTAGAGTTAGTTTAGCATCATGTAGGTCATTTTCTAGGGAGAGAAGTTCCACCTTCTCTCTATAAATTAGGGTTTATAGTTTGATTTCTTTGTAATTTCTCTTTTTAATTTTTGTCTACCTTTCTTTGTTCTATCGTCTTAATTTCCTTAGTTTATCTTGTTAATTTCTCATTTTGGCTACTTTTTATGTTTATGAGCACCCTTGTTATTTTGATTTCCTTTTAATGCAATTTATATTTTGTGTTCCTTTATTGCTTAATTCACTTGTTATTCTTACTTTCCTTGCTTGGTACTTGTAGAATTTATTATTTTTTGTTATTTTATTATGCTTTCTTTTCATGCCTTCCAAGTGTTTGATAAAACGCTTGGTTGGATTTTTGCCTAGTTTTCACACTCTTGGTTGGGAAATTGGGTGATTGGGTGAACTTGAGTTGTAGATGTCCATTCCACATTCTGTGAGGATTGTTAATTGATTTAGTTTCCACTAACACTAAGCCTTCCATTAATAGAGTTAGTAAGGACTTGTGAATTGGGATCAATTATGCCCTTTTGACTAATTCTCGATGTTAGAATTGACTAATTGGGATTAATTCCACACAATTATCATGTTTGTGGTCCATAACTAGAATATGAATACCTAATTCCCCAATTCCTACCAAGAGGCCTTTTTACCATTTAATTTCCTTTTTATTGCTTTAATTGCTTACCATTTAATTACTTTCCATTTTAATTTCTTGTCCCTTATTATCAAGACCCCAAATCCCCATAGCCAATGATTGAACACCTAATTGCAACTCCTAGGGAAGACGACCCGGGGGTCTAAATACTCTCAATTTATATTTGCTTTGAATTGTGACAATTCCTTGAATTAAAATTTGATTAGGGAGTTAATTGTTGATTTAGACTATACTAGCAACGAAGAGATTCTATTTTGTGAAAATCTAGATCGACGATAAATTCTCTTTATCAGGGCTTAAGGTCAACCCTTTTTAGTTGAATGGGCTTGCCTTAGGAATCCCTTTTCCACTGTGCTCCTTCCACACAGATATATTAAAGCACTTGATCCAGTCTCTGATCAAAGTTAACTCTCCTAGTCTAAGGATGAGGATCTCCTTGCATTAGAGGCAAGTTGAATGCCAACCTCACACTTTCCGGGCTGAAATCTAAGATTCTTCCTCAGACCATGGTGATCTAATTCCTTGGATTTGGGTTCACACTAGTGTCATGGTTTTTAGTAACCCATGCATTAGCATAGAACTCCTACACCATAAGAATCCCAGCATCCTGAATAGGATTGGTTAGGAATTTCCAACCTCTTCTCCAGATCTCTCTTTGGATTTTCGGATACTCATTCTTCTTGAGCATGAAAGGGACCTCGGGGATCACTTTCTTCTCACCCACTACTTTATAGAAGTGGTCTTGGTGGGCTTTGGTGATGAATCTCTCCATCTCCCAAGATTCAGAGGGATTGGCTACTGCCTTTCCTGTCCTCTTTCTAGAGGAGACTCTAACCTTGGGTGCCATGAATGGTAATGGAAAGAAAAAGCTATGCTTTTCCCAAACCAAACTTAAAACTTTGCTCGTCCTAAAGCAAAAATAAGG